>NW_010322516.1:65541-99690 GCF_000700745.2 Antrostomus carolinensis
TTGAATTCATGGGATAATTGATAATACCTGCATGCAGAAAATCCCCATCATGATGTTTTAAAGATTCAGTTAATTAGCCCCGTGTCTGGGAGATCAGGCATTAACCATTTGCCTTATGACTCCTCCTTCAGGCTTTTTCAGAAACCTCTGTTATTTAGCTTTTAGGGGTGATTAGTACAGAGAAAGCAAAGGGAGGAAGGCTGTGTGTGAGATGTTGTCACAAGGGAATAGGGAGTCCTTTGTCCTGTCATGAACTATCCTAACAAAACATTCAAATAGGATTTAATCACTGCAGTGGTCTGCTCACATTGCTCTTAGGGTTAGATACCCCCATAAATCATGCATAGCTTGGAGGCTAGGGTGTCTTAAAGTTGCTCACAGCTGATTCTCCACTGCACATATATTGAGATCACTTATTGCTTTCCATGAGCTTTTTGGTGCAGCTGTTCTGGCTCCTGTCTTTCATTCTTGAAAACCTAGCAAACCACAGAAAACAGGTCAAGAGTGCTAGCCTTATAAAGCTCTGGTTTGGGTGAAGTATGCTAGCAGCTAAAAGCAGAATAATTTTGTTACTGATCTAATAGCCCATGTTTGATTATGTAGGAGAGAAAGAAATGATCAGCACTTTTTTATGTTACAAGGAATCAAAATCAATTTTCTTTCAGATTTTGTTTTGCAAACAAAACTGTGCCTAAAGATGGGTTTAATCATTTTTTTTAAACAAGCAAGACTACTTCAAGTATACTCATACCCAGTGATTAATTTTGAGCTTTTAATGGTACAGTTACCAGTCATGGAATTCCCATCATCACACTAATGTGCTTCAGACACAGCAGGGGGAATACGTCTAAGGAAATGAGAGGGTACTTTGTAGTTTTGTTTCTTCTGTGATAGTCACAGATGTTGTTTGGTGTGGAATATATGATGTAAACAACAGTCCAAAGAATTCTATTGAAATTATTACACTACTTCCCAGATTCACAATAGAACAGTCATGATAAAACACAATGAGTACAACAGTAACCGCTCATGGCTGTGCTTGAGCTGGCTCTATCAAAGCAAAATGCTTAATACTAAATTCTTGAAACACCTGATTTGCCAGCCATGGAAAGCTGGCCATGACTCAGCACTCACAAAAGTTGATGCCCTCAAGTGTAAACTGTGAAGATTTTGCAAAAACTGCAAATCATTTCACAGGGATCACAAAATTCACCCTGAACCCACTTTTGCCTTTCAGAATGCATTTCTACGTACAATTCCTGCAGAGACCTCCCTTTTTTCTTCAGAATTTATTAATTGATAAAAATACAACAAAACGTGTACAAAGTAATTAAAATCTACACTGGTAAAACCCAACTGTTCCTACTATACAACTCTGTTGCAAAAAGTTCCATATATAAATATCTAAAAAGTAAAAAAAAAATATATATTAAATTTATTGTCTAGAAGATACAGGTCAATGTAGAAATAGTACCATTTAATCTAGAAGAAGAATTAATTTCCTACTGAAGTCTTGGGCAATTTTTCTACACGAGACAAGTAGCACTATGTCCTAGCAAGACAATTACTTCAATTGTTTGTTTTCTTAATGATTAATATTGTTGTGGCATATTCTTCTGCATGTTATGGAAATAAAACTATTTTACAGCTCTCCCAGCCTGTAGCATTCCCCAGTGAAGGCTTTCAGCATTGACCATTCCGTCCTGTATTTGTCTGCAGAACTATTGCAGCCAAAAATATTTCTTTCAGTAATCCTAATTACTGAAAGAACACCAGTAAAACTAGAGCAATGTAGTCTAACTGAAGACCTGTCCTACACACAACATAGATAAAAACAATCTCAAATGTAATGGGAATAAATTCTGAACTAGCACTATTCATTTTCCTGTTAGGGTGAACTGCTCATGAGCCTTCCTTCATTTACAGCATCCTGAGACTTGTTTAGCACCATCACCTTAAATGGTGTAACTCTTGGTTTATGATGGTTTAATATGCAAAATTTAGTAATTAGCTTTAAAGTATTTGTTAAAATACTAGTGGCACCTGTACACATTATAGTAACTGCAAAGACACAGGGTGGGATAATTTAATCTGTAATATTTTAATACAGCAACTCCAGCCTTTCTTTCAAAATATTTTTAATTTAGCTTAACTTTGTTGACTTCATCAGAGGTATTCCTTATGGACATGAGATTACATGAACAGAGAAATGGGCCTTATACATTATGCTGCCAGCCTGCAGAGCAATAACTATTCTACATTCTTTATACTGGATTTTATAATTTGTGCAGAAGTATCTCAGAGGGCTGACACACTGTTTGTGGAAACCAGTGCAGCTTCACTGGCTTGAGACAGACACTGAGGCTGAGCTCCAAAGATGGGCACTTTTATAAATTTGGAAGTGAAGGGTTTTACTAGCAGCAGAAATTAATAAACACTCATTTCTTCTTTTCCCTCCCACTCCCAAAATCAATTTAAAAATTGAGCTCCATTTTCCATCCAGTAACAAAAGACCTGTATTCTGTATTGTACACTCCTGCTCATATTATGAATGGCATGTGACATACTGCGAGGCTACACCGGCAAGGGAAAAAATGAAGGTTGATACAATCTACCCCAAGTTCTGCAATGTCAGGACACTTATCAGTCTGTAAAATGCAAGGGCAAGATTTAAGGTTTACTGAAAAAAAAGTAAGAGAAAAAAAAATAAAAGAACACTGAATGAATAGATATTTTGCAGACTTGTCTGAAGGTTTATGAGGATGACAATAAGAACTTGACATTGTTATTGGAAACATGCATGGCTCTTGGCATGCACAAATCTCAGTTTACACTGTGGACATAGGTGAATTACATTCCCCAGTCTGCACAAAGCTTTGCAGATAGGATTTTGTATGAAGGTTCAAGGCCAACACCTCAGAACCCCTTATGGAGTGCTGAGAATATAAAGCTGTGCCCACTGACGGAGAAACTGGAGCCTGAAGAGGCAAATACCAAGGAACATATTTTTGATTATTTTTTTTTTAGTTAACTCTATGTCTCACTTGAGGAGTGAAACAGCTTAGAGACAGGATACTACCTTTCAGCTTTTTCTTTTACCTTGAGTACAGCAGTTCAAATTGGGGAATAAGAGCCATTATATTTTTCTGGAAATAGCCTGAAAGTTCAACCAAAAAGTATTTTGGCATGGTCTGATCCTGACTATTCTTACTGGTTGTTGAGTCACCAACATTCTCTTTACTTTTGAGATCCATGTTCTGGGTCAACAATTCCAGCAATCACATACATGCAAACCAGTTAAAGCCCACATATAACAGGGAAACCAATAGACATACATCACCTCCTCCCAGGAGCCTCTCCAGACTGAGTTCTTCCAGTTATCTTTAATGGAAGCATTTTCTATTATAGCTGGAAGTCTCAAACAAGTATTGTCTACCATTAAGAATGAAATTCTCAGCAGAAACACTCGTTTTCTCCTCCAGGCTCCTGCCAGTCAAGCAGGGAAATCAATAAATTCTGAAAATAAAAAGGAAAAACAGTAGGTAGAGTTCTGACTCTGGAAAGGAAGGAGCACCAGAAATTCCCACAACTGCTACCAAACTCTCCATGTCAGGTTTTGCTTGTATTCCAGATACTGTCATTGTGGCCAAGAGTGTTAAAACTGATGCCAATGAATAACTGAATAGATCCCAACCTCACTTAAACTGCCCACAAACTGTGCCCACTTGCTGCTGCAGAGCACCTGCCCTTGACATTCTCAAGCCTTTCACACACAGATCTGGCAGCTGATACCTGACCCTCTATCCAATCGTGCAACCACTTAAGGATTTCAGATTCATGCTCCACTACAAGGCTGTCTTGCTCTTAATTAGCACAAAAGGAAAAACTCATGTGGCTAGTGCCCAAGGAAGAGAAATAGTGCTTGCTAGCCTATGTCCTTTAAGAGATCCTAGTTGAAAAACAACCAACAAACAAGAGGAAACACAATGGTATTCTCTTTCAAGCCACCCTGATTTGTTAGAATATCTTCTATTAAGAACTACCTGCTCTCCACGATGCTCTATTTATCTGTTTGAGCAGGTAGAATATATACACTCTACCAGGCAATTCACACAGCCATTTTAATAGCAGAATGTAATTCCTCAGCACTAGAAAAATGAAAGTGAAAGGTCTATGAATTATTACAAACCTACTCAATCTCTGGTCAGGCAGCAGTGCCCTGAACTGTAAAGGCTTTTTTCTTGTGTTTAAGTTACCATGGAAGATGAAATAGTCACACAGATGTACTGGCCAGTAGAAACTGGTATTGCTAGCTGTGTATCATCTATAAATACTTTTTTTTTTTTTCTGATTTATAACCTATCTTCACTTCATAAATGGAAAAAAAAAAAAAACAAATCCCCAAATCCAGAAATGGTTCAGTGTTTTTCTGTTTTTAAGGATAAACTTTGTCAGTTGAAGTTTTATTTTTCCAAAATAATATTCAAGATGCTAAAGTTATTTTGTGAGAATGCATCAGATTATGCATTTTACTGCTGTGTGAAAATAAAACTCATTTCTTTTACATTGAAGTTGCTTTCTGTTACATGACTATCTCCCAATACATCTTGACCCTAGAACATATTGTTTTGCAGCTTGTTGTTTTGCTGTTTTTCTCAAGGACTACTGTAAGGCTTGGCATGTAAGCTAAATGTTGACTGAATCTCTCTTCTAAAGCAAAATCCATTTTCTAATTGCTGAAGCACCAAAGTCTCTTTCTAACAGGTTGATTTTTGTATTTGACCATAAGATGTCCCATGAGAGTACTTAGGAAGAAAATGCCAAGGCAAAAAGTGAAAGATGCTCTAGAGGAGGAGACACCAAACAGTGTCAGGAGTCCTAGACCCACCCATGGGCTCCATCAGAGACAATCTGGGTGACACTGAGGTGCTGCACATAGGGCAGTGCAGTATGGATAACATCCACTATGGACCATGCAGTCCTTAAATGTATCCAAATGAAGACAGAGTAAGGGATTAAACACTCCCACACTTACTGCTTCACAACAAATAGCATAGGGGAAAAGAAATGTCACCATCAGGAGATAAGCCACCTGTTTCTCAACAGAGCTGGACAGATATCTGCTTCACACACATGTGCTGCCCTGAGAAGGGAGCTGCAGGGGGAAGCCCTGAGATTTCTGATGCACATTCCCTGCTGTGCCTCTAGCCCACCCTGTGCACTTGGAGGAGCAAAGGAACATGTCAGAATTTCACAGTATCACCCAATAGTTGAGGCTGGAAGGGACTTCTGAAGGTGATTCTGTCCAACCCCCCTGCCCAAGCAGGGTCAAGTAGCTCAAGAAGCATCACCAGCTCAATTAGGATCACCTAGAACAAGTTGCCCAGGACTATATCCATATGGATTTTGATTACAGGCACGGATGGAGACATGCTTCTCCTCAGGTGTCCCTCTCTTCAGCTGCTGTTAGACATGTGGTCAGGATTTAGTTACCAGGAGCTACTTATCATCTAGTGAAACAACTGGCTGCATCATTCATTTTACTGTATATAACAGGAGGGCATGAAAGGTACTGCAGAGATTGGCTGCACTAATTCGCAACCATCTAGAATGCCCTTACAGATTTCTGGTTCCTCTGACACTACATTGCACAACCAGAGCAGGCTGAAGGGCTACGAGATGTTTTCCTGGCCCTCAGGATTAAAAAAACTACAGGTGACACTTTCTGCTGATAAAGAGGCACACATGGACAGGGCCCCAAATATCTCAAACACACCATGCAAGTCATGAACTTTCCTTTCAGTGTGAAATGGTTGCTCATCACCCCAGGGAACCACTTTAAAATAGCAAAACTACAGTCAATGTCTTCCCAGTGAAAATCAGGAAAGCAAGAAAGTTTTAAATCCTGTACAAAATAACTCAAAGCATCAGAAGCAGCAGGCAGAGTTTGCTGTATCTGCTAAGCTGTAAGTAGAAGTGAGGCTAAAGGATATCTACTGCAGTTTCTCAAGGTACCCTCTTCATTGTCAGACTTCACAGAGAGAAATGTGTGAAAATTTTGCCTTGTTTGATTAAAACATTTGCATTATAACTTGTTTGGGGTTAAAAAAGTGTTGGGAACTTAATACTTCACATTGGTTTTGGTCTGTGAATTTTTGAATCATCTAGAGAATATGAGCTTCTTGATGAAAAGTACTATTTTGTGTTATGAACCAGAAAATAATGGCCTATCAGACTATAGAAAGTGGTCTAAAGCATCTATCTTTAATCTTCTTGTGTAAGTGTTCTAGACACTGTAATTTCCAATAACAATAATGGAATAAATACCTCATTAACCCCTTTAAAGCTTCCAACACCATGACAATATCTAAATGAACTGTCAGTGGAACAGGCATTGTTCAGTAAGACAGCAGACCAGAAAGTTAAAATTGAGCTATATCCCAATGAAGTAACTGAAATGTATTCTCACCCTCAACAACCTGATGGCTTATATATTGTCAAAAAATGCAGAAGGAAAAATTTAGAATAAGAGTCTTCTAAGTTCATAAATCACCTCACATTGCAAATCAGCTTAGAAACAAGAGATAAAACAGCACTTACTAAATTTTGGAAGGGAATGTTTGCTTAGAATTTAACTCACAGAAGAACCACTGATTGAACTTCATATTTACACATTTCTGATCCATAAACCTATTGACATTACACTATTCTCATCATAAATTATTGTTCTGACAGACTAATACACATTGCTGAGCTGCATGTCATTGATATTTATTGAATAGAAAGTAAAAGTGTACTATCTAGTATGAGCAGAATATTCACATAACAATAAAAAGTATAGATTTGGCTTCAGGGAACAATTCACAGTGCCTGAATGCATCAGAAAAGAAAACACAGAACTTCTGCAAAAAATATGAAGATTTTAATTATTAAGTATAGGCTTGTTGTGGAAGTGCCCAGATCAAAATCAAAGCCTGTGGGTGAAAAAAATTAGGACTATATTATACAGGACACTGGACATTCTATTGACTTGAACACCATGATAATAGCTACTGAGGTAAATGCACCGCAAAAGAGAAATAGAGAACAGGGAAAATAAAGCAAAGAGAAAGAGTTCTGCTTTGCATGCAGGTGGGGAGAACATAATATCAGTGATGTATTCTACACACAGCTCTGAGAGAATCATTTTACCCCGTAAAAGGGTGATGGATAGATATCCTTGAAGGAAATATCAAATAATTCTAAACAAAATTTAGGCTGAGATTTTTAAAACTACCTAAAAGTGTAAGATACCCAATTCTCAATCAAATGTGTGTATTTTACACACACATAACTCTACAAGTCTTTGCAAATTCTGTCTTAAAAGAAATTGAATAAATTTTTTAAATAGCAGCTACTGGTACATTATAGTCTTGCTCAGTCTATGGCACATTGAATTTTAAAAGCACTTTAGCTGCCCATCTGAAGTAAAAAAACTTAAAACACATGGATATCTAACTTGAAACATCTTAACAGAGGATGGACTTTAGGAGCACAGGGACCTGGGCTAAAAAACAAGCTTTCTAAATGCAACTGAAAATTAGTCACCAAAAAAGATCAACACCTTCAAACCAGAATTCTAACGTGAAAACTTAGACCTTAGAGAAACAAACAGTACAGTGAAACACTGCAATAAAATTGTGAGGCCCATGTAGCTAATCCTCCTGAGACCAAGAGCTCATCTGAACCCCGAGTTATTAGCATGAGCCCTTTCCATTCAAATTCCTTTGAACTTCCTTTTTTTTTTTTTTGCTGGAAGCAAAACCAACCTCTTAGAGTCCCTGTTGATGAAATATCTTGGAAAGATCTGTGTCTGTGTGTTACAAACTATGACACCATTTCTGAAGCCCCCAACACAAGAGAGACATGGAGCAGCTAGAAAAAGTCCAGAGGAGGGCCACCAGGATGATCCTCCTATGAGGACAGGCTGAGAGAGTTGGGGCTGTTCAGCCCGGAAAAGAGAAGGCTCCTGGGAGATCTTATAGCAGCCTTCCAATACCTGAAGGGGACCTACAATAAAGCTGAGGAAGGACTTTTCATAAGGGCAGTTAATGACAGAACAAGGGGAAATGGGTTTAAACTGAAAGAGGGGAGGTTTAGATTAGATATTAGGAAGAAGTTTTTCACTGTGAGGGTGGTGAGACACTGGAAGAGGCTGCCCAGAGAAGTTGTGGATGCACCCTCCCTGGAAGTGTTTAAGGCCAGGCTGGATGAGGCTTTGAGCAATCTGGTCTAGTGGAAGGTGTCCCTGCTGATGGCAGGGGGGTTGGAACTGGATGATCTTTAAGGTCCCTTCCAACCCAAACCATTCTATGATTCTATGAAGAGTGACCTGGAATTGCACCTCCCTGCCTCCTGCCTCTTGGGCAAGATAGAAAGATGCACAGTGCGAACCATCTAGCTCATCTTTCAAAACACTGACTGAGAGAGGCATTAACTTTCAGTGCTTCACCATAATTGCTAAGGCAATTGGTCACTCCTCTGAACTTACTTGTATTTAGGTAGAAGCACAACAACACAGAAAGTTGTTTTTCTTGGTTTCTTCTATTATTTTTATGGGTCAGGTTTTCCTGATCCTCGTCATATCATGATGCAACTCTCTTGACCTCAAGGAAACAAGGAAGATGTTCAGTCCATAAAAATCAACTTATGTCAATCAAGTCTTGAAATAGATTTTAACCTCAGAATACATTTTTAAAATCATGGATTTTAAGAACAATTGTACAGGTGATACAACACTGTCTGCACTATAGCCTGCTCTGAAACACTCTCTTGAGTTAGCAGCAAAGTGGAGATCCCAAAGGATGAGTTATAAACTTCAGAATGTCTTACATTGCTACCCAAAAAAACCCAGTACTACATGTCTCCCTTGCTGCCTTCATCTTGACCAGCAAGTCAGTCTCTTTTTGCAGCACTTCCATTTTTCACCTCTTAGAGACTGTGAAACAACTGTTACAGTGTCTGTGTATGAGAAATGCAATTGCTATCAGAGGATGAATTAAAAACATCTTTATGAAGGGATTCAATCCAGAGATGTTTGTTCTCCACTAGATACTTCTATCGTCAAAATCTTTCAAACAGCTTTGAGAAGCCACTTATGGCAGAGTTATGCAGGCATTGAATTGAATTGGACAGCATGGCAACAGGTTTCTATGCTTTTTTCTCATTTTCGGTGGTCAGCTACTGTTGCTCAATTCAGTGCTGGCTATGACAAAAATGGCTTGTTAGACAGTCAGAAATCAGATCCCCCCCCTGCCAGCCATAATAAAAAGCAGTACACAGTGCAGATAGCTTTAGAAGGAATGGAATGGAAGAGACCAAAGTTGCTCTACTTCCATCTCCCAGAAGTTGAGGGGGATCTCTACCTCTGATGGAGTCAGAGCCATCTTTGGACATTGCTCAGGTTTTCCTCAGACAACTGACTCATTAAATCATCTCAAAACTCACTTATTTACTTACTGAAATGGACCATGTTGTGCCAAATGGCTGATGTTTTCATTAAAATGTCTCCTAGTGCACAGGACCAGGGTTGTCACCAGCTCTTTTGTGTGGTCTCTTCTCCTGTTGGATCTCTCCTGGAGCATCAGCAACAAAAGAGGGGCCAGGGACAGAACAAAGCCCTGGCCTTCTCCCTACCCTCCAAACACTGATGCAGTATAATTGCCCCAGCACCCTGCACAGAGGCTGGTGTTCATGGTGATGAATGAGCGAAGTTCAGATACTCAATATCTCCAATAGGAACCAACCTCGGTGTAAGGCTTTACACCAACTTTGGGACAGATTTAATTTCCACCACATTTCTCAAGTCATCAAAACTGTCTTTGAGTGTTTTTAGTTCTTTTGAACAGAAATTTCTAACATCATCTGTCTCCCCAGCCCTCCTGGCTGCATGGGGACTCAGCATGCAGACTCACTTGCACCCCTGCTATGACGAAGCTCACCTGCAGACACATCTGCCAGCACGACAGTGAGTAAAGCACATGTAGATACACAGCAGTACAGACAACCAAGTTGCAAGGCTAGTGGTTTGAAAGTTTCACTGTCCTCTCCCTATTTTCTCCTCCTCTTCTTCATCTTGCCTTTCATCTTCACTTGTGTCTCTGGGGAAGCACTTTCTTCTTTTTGGGGCAAGTGGATTTTGCTAGGTATCCAGACACCAGAGAAATTCAAAGCCTGTGCACTAATTCATTGGCAGTCCAGTTCCCAATATCTTCTGATTCCCTGGAAATCTCCTGCCTTTTCCAACACCTTGGCACTGAGGTCTTAATCAGAGCTATAGACAATATTTAATAATACAAGATTAAATGTAGTGGGAGGAATATGGATCTAGCTCAGCTGTTTGACCTCAAATCCCTTGCTAGGTCTGTGCTCTCTTCTGCAGGGCTATATTGAGACTCAGGGAAATCATGTTCGCCTGAGGATTGTCCTGATCCTGCAAACAGAAGTTCAACTATGAAACTGTGCAAACAGCCCCTCTGTGGCCCACACGCTGCTGTGGGATATGGGTCGGGGCCAGAGGGCCTCTTTTCAGGGTTTGAACCACACTTGGCTGTGTTAGATGAGGCAGGATGGTTTCCAGATTCCATTATTTGTATTAGATATACTTTTTGCCCAAATTCTGTGACTTGGTCAATAAGCAATTATTATTTTATGACAAAGTGCATGTGGCAGTGTTATTAGCAGTTTGTAGCTACATGCACATGAGAGCCAAGAATAATTTTTATTACTCCAGTAGAAGTGTGTGTAACAAACAGAAGTCAATTTTTATGACCATAATGATTGTGTCCTCTCAATGCCTGTAGAAAATAGCTTTATGCAAATCAGCTAATTAGCATCCAAGTGTACTTGCTCACAGACTGTTCAGCTGTTCCATCCAATACTTGGAGAAGCTTTCAGAAGAGAAGTTTAATACATTAAAAAAAAAAAAATTAGTAGCTACTCAAAATCTAAAATGTAAAGTTCAAATCTAAAGTACACTTAAAAATAGTGGTTTACAATTTTGTCAGTCATTAATTCTAAAATTTACACCACCAGACTTCACCAAAACTGACTTTTAAACTTGAAGATGACAAAAATGCATTTGGTTATTGCAGTGACACCAAGTACTTCCACTGAAAATTTCAAACCCTCTGGATTTTAATATTAACATTTATATTACCTCCATCTTGCCCTTTCCGAACTGCATTCAAAACAAATGAGCCAACACTCCTTACAGCTGTGTTATCATATTCTGCTCTTTATTATTTCTCTTGCTAAATGTTTTCTTTCCCAAGACTCTCAAACTGATTTAATACCCTTCCTACTTAGCCTCTACCTTATGCAGAGAAGTACAAGTCTCTTGCATCAATTTAAAGCCAAAGTGATGAATGGAATTTAATGATCTTTTTTGTACAGTTCTGTATAACACTAAACAATGGCCAATGCATTCATTCATGATCAGTTTTTTGCCTTGTTTTTAATTAGCTTCCTATCTGGAGGGGTGGTGTGAAAAATTGCACCCTAGGCCTTACTACATCTTTCTTTTATAAAATGTATGTACAACAAATAAAAAGCACATTTTAACCTACCTGCTACCTATTACGTTAAATGTCATTACTACTAAAGACTGGCAGCTCAGCTAACAAACGCCCTCATTATTTTATTCCAGCTCTACTTTGGGTATAGTCAATCAAATCACGCTTGATTTATGTCAGATGCTAACAAAATACAGTATAAATAGAGCCATTGAGTACAATTCAGTGATTCTGTGTTTATTCAGCTCTAAGCTCTGAAGCTAAAGTGGATACCATTTATAACCAAGACATGCATTCTTCATGGCCATAAGAGTTAGCAGGCCATAGCTAGAGCACTTTTAAGGCTGAGAGAATATAAAGTGTTCCTATGAGCGGACTCAATTTTTTTTTAAGTATACAAATTAATAACTTATATAAAGATGGAAAACACTACCATGACTATATATCATTTTTTTTCTTTTGATTGGGAAAGTCATTTGATGGATTTAAAATAACCTAATTTGCAATGTAGGCCTCATTATTAATGGTCAGTGATTTTAGTACTTTCCAAAGGTGACTTTCTACAAGGAATGGCTTTTAGGAGTATGTCTACATTACACTTCCAGTCACACAGGTTATTGTGAGGTTTTTTTGTGCTTTGTCTTGATGATTCTGTATATCCGGACTATTGACCTAGGGAAGCCCGGTTTGGTTGTGGAAAATTACAGAAACCCAATTGTGTTCACTGAGTGATGGAAGAGCCATGAGCAATATTTGCTGCATGTCAGCTGGAAGCCCTTCCCAGAGAGTTCAGCACACCAATTCCTCTCCTCACTGCTCTCTACTTTCAACAATTGTTTCTACTCAACAGCTATAAGCTGAGATGTATTATACAGGAAAGACTGAGGCAGACAAGACTGCAGTTCTTGATACAACACCAGTTTTCCTAGAAAGGGAGATACTTTAAATACAGATTTTCAGGTTTACGATGGATGTCTTGAAGTAAATAGTTTGCAAATGGCAGCTATGCACTGAAGAAAAGATAAGAAAATTCTTGTTAGATATGCTCCAAATTGTGCCTTTGAGTATATCCGGAAACTTAGTTTATTAGTAAAAAAGAAGCGTGAATAGTTTGAAAAGTATTTCTGGTAAAAATGCTACTGTGCCATGCACAGAAGGGACCAAACCCACATCTATCCTGTGTTTGATAATTATTTCCCAGAATTATCATGGAAAGGTCAGTGAATGACAGCAGACACTATCACTGATTCTCATCACTGTTTCAGATCCTAAGAGCATCCAAAACCATGATGACTGGATTGAGGTGCTTTCCATGAGTTCCTGACAGCATGAGGACACTGTGAGACAGACAGAACTGGATGGGTTTGCCAGCTAATTGGCCATGTATCCATACTGCATGGGCCACAGAGTAAATTATTTGGTGCACTTTTTGCAGGGAAACATATGGGCAAATGTTATTTATTCATTGGCTCCTTCCTCTTTAAACCATATCTTTCCCCTTTGCTCAGGGCCACAGCCTCCAACGCTACATGGATTGAAGCACATCTGGCATTTTGAAATGGCACTATGCATGCCAAACATCATTATGGAAAATGTCTTTTAAAAACACATTGTCTAACTTGACAGTCAAAACTGGCAATCTTGCCGGCAATCTTCCAAACAAGCTGTAATAACAACATTAATGTTTTCATTGGGCCATTTTAAAAATCCCAAACTTTACAATCAACAAATTAAGACTCTCATTAAGTCAAAAAAGCAACCAAAACCTGGACGTGTTTTGTCAAAGCAGTGCAGTAACAGAGGAAGGTGTGGAAAACCAAGTTTTCTCCCTACACTTCAGTGGTAGGGTGAAATGCTTCAGCAGTAGGCAGCACCAGAGCCTGGAGTTTCCAGAAGAGATCAAACCTGCAACATATTGCAAGACTGAAAACAAAAAGGAAAAAAAAAAAAAATGTGACTACACAGTTTCCTGCCTGTGGCAGCAATCCATATGGGTTACGAATGTTATAGACTAGCAACCTTTAATTTGAAAATATCAACCAGGAGAGGGAGGGATGAACTTTTCCAGCTTATTCGTAGCAAAACCAATGAGTTTTTCCACTCAAGAACCACTGGGCATGAGCAGATGACAGAGATATGGGCTAGAAATGAAGATTGTGAGGAGGAGGATGGAGGTTTTATTTCTGTTTCTTTATTTCACCAAGCGCTGACCTGTTAAAATAATGGCAACACAGCATTGAAATGATCCTAGGTCTCTGTCAGACAAATCATGGCTCAACGTATTTTTTCTCAGTTACATCAGAAAGTATGAACTTGCAACCTTGGCCCCAGCTCATTTAATGGCACACTGACAGGGCAAGAATAATTCACAGGTTGAGCTAATCAAAGGTGAAAAGGGAGAATCAGTAAATGTCGTATCCTTTTGCCACTTTCATCAATCCGACTAACTGAATTTGAGCTAAAGCTTGGCAAATTTTCTGCAAAGGGAAATTAATATGTAACACATCTGAGGCCTAGTGCTGGCCAGCAAAATTGGAAAGCCGGCGTTATATCAGAGGGCGATTATTGAGGGAGAGAATGGCCAAAGCTGAGATAATCAGAAAGAAGATCCTGTGTGTCTCTCTCCTCTGATAACACTGTGACTCTCCCAGCACTGCACCTGAGTAGAAATCCCTCTACTTTTCAATTTTTCCCCATCAGGAATATATTCTATTGCCCATTTCTGTTGCCCACACATGATTGAATCAATTCAATTACCTTGGAAAAGTTGATACATATTCAGGCCATGAAGACGCTCAGGATAGAAAGAGAGGAAAAGAGACAAAGAAATCTGTATTTACCCAATAATAAGTTTCATTTGGAGAAGGTTTGAAAACAATTCTCCCTCGCATTTGTCCCTGTCAGATCACATTATTCACAAATGAAGTTTACAAAATATCAATTCAATTTCAATAAGGGAGCCTGAATCCCAACACACGAGGGCTGAATTTACAAAATCATAACACTTGAGGGGACCCTGGTGGCTTCCAAATATTTTCCAGTCAGAGGTAATCAAAAGCAGACCGCTGAATACTAATACATTCAATTTCACCCCTTTTGTTCGCATCTGTTCCCTTATAACACTATTTTCTACACTTCCAAATCACTGATGATGGCAGTTTGGAAGAAAAAAAGTGCATGGGGGAGGATCATAAAGCTCAAACATTTTTGTGAAAACACTCTCAAATATGTCCAATTAATCCATCTACTGATGAGCAAACCAGTGAGCTGTATCATGGAAAAGAAAAAATTATGATGTTCCCCCAATGTCACCCCAGATTGCTTTCTAACCACATTCTTAGCGCAGAGTATGCCCCAGGAGTAGCTGCTGGCATTAAAATTTGACACAGAGACAATAAATGTTGTTTCTTCATCAATCCATCCTCAGCTACTGCCCTGCTAAGAAGAAACAGAAGGAAGACCAGCAAAGCACCAGGCTCAGGAAAGTAGCCAATGTTTTCAGCTCCTGATCTCCTATGCTCAGTCAAAAACTCATGTTGTCTCGAGTCGGCACTGGATCGGGCTTTTAGTGATACCATGACACAGGTTTCTGAGAACAAATTACATTTTCATAGTGTCTGCTGGATCAAAGTTTCCTCTAGCATTTTGTGCAACAGCCTCTGCCATGCTTCCTCGAAGTAAGTTAGCAATCCAAAAACATTCCATGAACATGGGAGAATAGTCTTTCATGGTCTGCCCCTACTAGTAAGAAATGCTGATGTAACACAGGACAAAATTTTAATAAATCAGCAAGTTCTAGTCAAAATGCAGAGCACGCCACTCCATCCTTCACTGACATGTGGTCAGCATGCTGTGGACAATAAACAATTTTCTAATTAAGTTATTTCTAGATCATCTAATCTCCCCTGTATTTCTCTGGCAATTAAGTGTCATCCAGATATCCTGTAATTAGCCTAAAAAAATGTTAGATTCTTTTGTCTCTGTTCCTCAAAAACAAGAATACATACAACAAGCTGGAACCCAGACAAGAGTCCAAAAACTAAGCAGGATTGATATCATATATCCAGTGCCTAAATCACTCCCCACGCTCCAAAGACAGACCACAGATCTTCAGACACTCCTTCCAATTAGGTCTGCAAGGAAATTTCTCAGCTACAGTGACCAGCCAAACACTTAACATAATCATCTATGCCACCTCAGAGTACTGGTCTATCTGCTTTTTCCTTCAACAATCAGTCTCTGGTGCTTTAGAAGACAGAGAAACAATACAAAAATAGCACCACAGAAGCTAAGTTGTGCATTGAGTAAATTCCTCAGTGAGGCCACAGCTGGCTAAGTCTGAAGCTGATAAACCAGTATGATCTCACTGGGGAACTGCAACAGTGTGATTGAGTCCAGGGCCCATCAGGACAAGGACCAGAAGGGACCAAGCTTGCTGCTTCTGCATGCACATGGGCCAAAGGACTGAAAAGCCAGATGAAAACAGCTGCCTGGCCTCAAAATGCAACAGCCATTCTGATCCCACACAGATTTCTCCTGCCGTTAATTCTTCACAGCTAGGACACTGCATACTGAATTTTTCTACCCTCAGTTCTCAGTCACTGGACTTCACCAAGCCCTGGTCAGCAGGGCTGGAGAGTTCCCACTATCAACAGTCCTCTAATGTGTTCTTCTGGGACAGCAATAAATGCAAAGTCTGTAGTGCTTAAAGAGAAAGTCAGTCACAAACATACCTTCAGTTGACACCATCTGGCTGTGCATCTCTCACTGAAACCTATTTCAGGTAAAGAAACCTTCCTATTGTGTTTGAGACAACATCAGACCCCCCTACACCTCCTTTAGCAACATCAAAGAGCCTCAGCTCTCAACCACATTCCCCTGTTGCATCCCTCTGTTATTGCTTCACCTACACCTCATTGAACTGAAGCTGCATGTATGCAATGCCAAGAATAATAATTAAAAAAATAATAATACAGGAGTTACACTGTATTTTCTGAAGTTTGAATAGGACCATGGCTCCCTATAGGTGTATGGTTGAGTCTATCTGAAAATTAAGGTAGCTGTGAGATTAATCAATGCACTACTCAACTGAAAAATTAATTCTGCCACATTCATGGGATCCAAACAAACTGGCCTTGATTGCATAAAAACAGCACTGGTGGATTATTCTTACCTTTAAGGTTTTCATGAAATGGGAGTCGGAACTTAGTATTTGAGAAACAAAAAGATGCCTGAGGAATGCCACCAGCCAAAGGACTACCTTCCAGAAGGTAGTCAATCCTGTGTCAACACAGGAAAATAATTCTGAAGAGAAGACAAAAGCAATGATTGGCCCAGAGCAAGAAGACCAGAAGTTCCTGAAGTTTCTCCACAAAGTCACTGTCTCTTCAGGATAAAGAGTTTTTCACCTTCTTGCTGCAGATAATAAAATATATGTGAAGTCACATAATAGTACACGTCCACGTGCGTGGTTGTCTACATCTGTGCGTACATGTGAGAACAACCTGACTGTGTGCTGCAATAAGCACAATAAATTACTCAAAAGACTTGAAAACAAGTTTCATTTACAACTACAGCATGCCACTGAAAAATACGGTACAAATTGCTTAGCATGAAATTTTACTTTTAAGCTTATTCCATTACAAAAATCTTCACAGACTTCTTTCCCAATTTGCCTTTTTCTGGCTCTACATGGAAAGATATTCAGTGTATTAGCCCCATGCTGTTATAAAAATGGTTTTATACTTTGTGAAATTATGCCAGGACAAAACCAAATAGCTCAGCTTAATATAACATTTGCACGTTATTGTGAACTATCAAACCAATATGTGCAAAAAGAATTATATTAAAATGTGGTTAATCTAACAATTTACAAACCATACCACTCTAAAAACATAGCAATTGTTGTTCTTAGCTCTGTGAAGACCACATGCTGTGCAGACACCTATTAAGGAATCCAAGCTTTTCTTAATGTATTGGAAGAGTGAAAATGTGTAATTGGAAAAGAAAGTGAAAACTCCCTACAAAAAGATCTGGCATGGACATATCCCTCAATGAATTTGTTATCAGTTTCACCACATAAACGAACAACAGTGTTCTAGCCTACATTTTTTTTCGAGTATATTAGGAGAAAATAAGCATTTAATGGTATTTTGAGGACATTTAAACCCCATCATTATATTCTAAAATTGATCTTGGTGTTTCTGCTTCATGCAACAAGCTGCTACACTAATTTTGTTCAATGCTAAAGCTAGTTCCTCTGGGAAGCCAGAAGAGATGCAGCATAAACTATGGGTCATTTTGTTGTTCTGGTTCACCACATCTTACCCAGCAGACAGGCAATGAAATGAGACAGAAAAGTTGAGGATGGGACCATTTGTACAAATCTAGGAGCAATTGGCTGAAGTGTCAGCTTTGAAGATGAAGCTCTGGGAGATACAGTGATAAGATCATGTCCTTATTTTTTTGCAGTGGCTGTTCTTCCATCAAAGAACATGACATGTCCCTTTTCCACATTCACAACTGTAGGAATGCACAAGTAAATTATTTAGCACTCTTAATATCCTATGTATGATTTTTGGCCATGGTAGAGTAACTGCTCCAGACACATAGTCTACCCACCCCACCAACACTAGCTATCTGACAGTCAGGCATCTAATCTAGAAAAATCTAGAATTTTGCTCTCTGGGAAGGAGAAAGGAAGGCACTTTGGGAGGGTGGCTCTTTGGGAGGGTGGCTCCTTCCATCCGAAGGGAAGACTTCTTAAGCAAGTGATGTTTAGATATTTGTCTCAGGATGGGATATGGCTTTCTCCACAAATGCCTCCTCTTGACACAGCTGCTCCACATTGGCAGGAGAACTACAACAGTGACCTTCATTCATGGACTGATCTCATTTAGTTTGAGACATGATTATCTGTCTAAAATTACCTTTCATGGCTCTTTCCAGATTTCATGTTTAAACCTTTGGGAACAGAGTATTTCACAGGGTTGAACGCAAGAGCATAAATCCTCAAAGTTTATGTGAAAGTGTTTTGAGAATGACTCTTTCTGTAGAAAGTCTATATTTTCAATTTGCAATCAAATATCTCACCTGGGAAGTCTCACCAAGGTGTTGAATTTGCTTTTTACTTTGAACATTTCATACAGCTTTCCCAGAAATACTCTATATATTATGTAAATGAGATTTTAATATGAGTAAAACTGATGGGGTAACAAAGCCAATCCAAGAAGTTACAAACATCCAGCCTTTGAGGAAAAAGCAGTCCTTCTGTACCAGATGCTTGCCTGCAGAGTGGAAGGAATAATTCATTTTGGAAGTCACAGCCAAAGTTGTTCACAAGCTTAGAGCAGCAGATGGTCTGCAGAGACCACCTAAGAAAGCAGAGCTGGATTCCTTCATTCTGGACCACAGCCCTTAAGCTGTTCTTCATCACTGGAAATAAATTCTTAAAGATACTCTATACTGTTAGTTTTATTTTAAGAGAGATAAGAATATTTGACTAATTTATTTTTAAATTATGAAAAGTCAATATACAGCAACGTATTCTTTGAAATCTCTCTGCTGCTTCATGCAAGTACCTCAGTTTTGGCAAAGAAAAAACATCCATATCATCAGCTTTAGTTTTGCTGATCATTTCACTTTCAAACACACAGTGCTGCAAAGCTTGAACCTCTAACACTGCAAGAGAGTTTTTAAAATATAAAAAATATCTGCTGCCATTGTAAATTCTGAGAGAAAAAGCTCCTAAATCCCCAAACATTTTGATCTGTTTCAAGGATTTAAGTACTTATTTTTACAAAGTCTAAGTTTGAAAATATAAATGAAACTTAGATTTCTGATCAAAACAAATTTTAAACCTAACAGTTTAAAGCTCATCGAAAGAAGATGCTTTGCCTGGATTTATCCTAAACATTGTATTCTCCTTTCTTTCTCTGAGTTTTGCCAAGTTTTGATTCAGAGACTTTTTCACCAGCTGCATAGTTATGCCCAGTCTGTACAGACTCAAACAAGTTAAATAATAAAAATATTATGAATTATTTATTCACCACAATCTCTTGAACCAACCTGAGGTTTAGAATTGCATTGAAATACAAGCAAACAAATCTACTGTACTGATAACCCTCAAGAAGGCACTGCAGGTTCAAGTTCATTCTAGTAATCTGCTTTTTCCCACTTTTAACAATGTTAATTCTACACATTGAAAACTATTCTGGTGCTATAGAGCAGCCCTTCATGATGCTATGCTGATTCTGCCTACTAAAGTGGTACAAAAAAGCCCTGCCCTACAATGATTTTCCACATGAGGAAACTAACCTGCCGTCAATTCATGGAGCAGATAAACCCTTATGCATTGAAGAGTCCAGAGTAGCTTGAATGCATTTCATTTTGGAACAACAGTAGATAGGTATCTAGAGGTTTGCATGTTAGAGAGTCTGAAATTCAAGCAGGACTTTTGCATAATTCTGGAATTCACTCCTTTATCAGCTCAAAAACTTAAAGGATGAAGAAAGAGTGAAGGCCATAAGACATGTAAAAATCTAATAAGCTTAAGGAGAATAACTATGATAAGTGACCATCCATACCTCTATTTCTTGTTGTTCTTTTTATCTGTATTTTACACCGTCTTTAATATTGGGAGAGAATCTCATGCATAGTGCTGAATTCATGTGGATGGTCTACTACTTTATATAAATGAAGCAAATCCAGGCCCTGGAGGCTATACCTACCCCTATAAAGGCTGAAATTTCTTCATGTGTCTTCTCTTCTTCTCCTTCTTCTTCTTCTTCTTCATCTTCTTGATCTAGTGGTTGGCAACCCTGTCCACAGCAGGGAGGTTGGAACTCAATCATCTTTGAGGTCCCTTCCAACCCAAGCCATTCTAGCAATGCTTTCCCTGGTACAACCACAGGTAAAGCATTGCTAAAACATTTCAGTGTAAAAATATTCAAATTCCTTATTGCATATTGCACAGAAAGCCAGGGAGCTCCAGAGGATGACCCAGCACCTAAACAGCCATTGCTTGCTGCCTTTTCTCTCACCTGTAAGACTGCTGTATTTGCTGTGAAATCCTTATGCCCAAGGATAGTAACTGGTATGCTATTCTCTTGATATATTGATCTGAGGACCAAAGCATGCTGTAAAATGAGGTGATCATAATGGGATTTAAAATTATTACAGGGAAAGCTGTAGTAACGTAGAGTAAGTTCCTGGCTTTTTCATTTGCTAGTGAAAAATCACATACCTACAGTAGATACACTGTTCAAAAAAAAATAGAAAAACATCTTCAAGGCCTGGCACCTATATTTTGCTGTTAGGTTTACAAAATGATTATAAGTAAACTTTTATGGGAGGGGGGAAAAAACAACAAGACATCCTATTAATCGAACAGGAGTTTCACCAAAGCCATCATGTATTAAAAAATATAAAAATGCCACTAGAAATTAAAGGACCTTATTCTGCTTTATACTATTGGTATTTTAAATGACAATGGCAATATAAGACAACCTACTCCCCCAGTCCAACTAGAAAGAAAACAATAAATCAAGCACCCTTTAAACTACAGTCATTGTAACAAGTTCTTTGTATAAAGGAAAACTGCATCCAAAAGCAGCAAAGTCAACGAAAAAATCCCAAGTAACAATACCAGAGCAATGACATTGGTCAAAGATGAGCCTTTGGGGGAAAAAAGTGCTAGACCAACTCACTGCATCTATAAGCAGGAAGCACTAGGAAAAGAGAGGGAGATGTTAATTGCTGATTCAGCTCCTGGTTCTGTTTTTAATAGCTGTGCAGGGAGTGAAAATGAAATCTGTATGAGATTCTAAAAAACTAGAAGGGGAAAAGAAAAAAGCAAAAACAGAAAGAAAAAATACATAATAATTGTTTTAAGGCAAAAAAGCAACTCATGCAAAGCCTAACCTATTTCCAGACAAGAAAACCAAGGATGGATGTGGCTCCAGGGCAAAAGAACATAATACATTACAAAATAATAGTAATATAAAAGCTAGAATTGCTCTTAGACCAAAAGGTGAGAATTTCTCCACCAAATGATATTACCTCGTCCAGACTGAAGTGTTCTGGGACCAGAGATATGAGCAAGGAATGTTAAAATCTGCCACTGAGGCTAAGAACTTGCAGATGGAAAATAAAAAAGTATAGCAAAGAAAGTGCTACATTATAACTAGAGATTCCAGGAGTTATTGTCGCACAAAAAGAACAATTGAGAGCACCTTTGATGGAAAGAAAGGCTGTTTTAAGAGACAGAAGGAATTTATATGCTAGCCCAGGAATTATCATCCCAACTAAGTCCAGCTGAGGAAGGATCAACTAACACTTTCTCCAGATGTCACAAAATAGGTCAGGCACCAGCTGGACCAAATAGGTTGTCCAGCAAACAGATAGCTAGCACAGCAAGATTAAAGAGCTCATCTCCATGACATGGCACAAACATAACATATTGCCTGCGGTGGAATACATCTCCAAAGGAATCTGCAGGTCCACATGAACATGCAGGATATTACAGAGAAACTGCTTATAAATATTTTGAATTCTGGGCTATATCAGCATTGATATTTCATTGTTACTACCATAATATCTTTCCTGGAAAAGAAGATGTGGTGGTTTCACCCTTTTGGTTTGCAGTCAAACACAGCCTGCTCTCTCACTCTCCCCCAGCCTCCCCTTCAGGGAGCAGGGGAGAGAATTAGAAAGAAAAGGGCAAGGAAACTCACGGGTTGAGATAAAAACTATTTACTAATTAAAATAAAATTATAATGATAACAACAGTAATAACAGAATATACAAATGAGTGATACACAGTGCAATTGCTCACCACCCGCTGACCAATGCCCAGCCTGTGCCAGCCAGCGATCCCAGAGCAGAGACAGTCCCAAAAAACCCAAGCTCCAGAAGAGCGAGCCCGAGATCCCCGAGAGAATACTCCCGTCTTCCAGTCAACCCTGGTTAATATACTAATATGACATGATATGATGTGGAATATTTCATTGGCATATCCAAATGTCAATTTTGGGTTTTGCTATTTGCTAACTTCTCCCCTCCCAGTCCTAATGCACCTGTGAACCAGTCACACATGGTGACCTTGAGCTCCAGCAGCAACTGGTAACATTATTACTTTATCAACATTCTTCTCATAACAAATCCTACACTGAAACTAAAACACAGCTATTCTAACTACTAGGAAGAAAACTATCTCTATCCTAGCAAAATCATGACAGAAGATATGGTGAATTATATCTTAAGGAAGTTCCAGAACGACTGGAACATCTTTTTGTGTTGTAAGAAAGCTCATACTACACAATGGCATTTAGTGAGGACTTACGCTTCAAAGTCAGACCCCTCTTGGGCAGCTGAGTCATGGAAAGTTACTGAACACAATGACAACCCATCAGCACCTGCACGGACAGACACCACAGGAACCTTTCCTCTGGAGCAATGGAATAAATTTGGATCCAACTAGACAGCCCTTCAGCTTCTGTACTTATCCTCTATTTTGTGAGCCCATGGAAACCTACAAAACATGAGAGAGCATTTCCATTCAAGAAATTCAACACAGTGAGGCCTCTGGAAGAGATTGAAGGAACTCTCCAGAGCCAAGTGCAATGCCACATAGACCCACCAAGTAAGCTCTAGGTGTTTCATGGAAACATTCTTTCTAAGTTATGCAAGCACTCCTGTGTCCTGGATACAGGTAATTTTGCCTCAAACTTCAAATAAATTCTGGAAGTGCTCAGCATTACAATGTAATAAAGGATTACTGCTCTGTAATCCCAACAGCAGCTTTAATACACCTGCCTGAGAATTTTGAGGGTAGTGGTGTAGGTCAGCAGTAAAAAACCTGCATCACAACACAAACTCAACAGTTGCCTTGCCAGCAGTCTTAGCAGGGTGGTCAAGATGACAGAGATGAATTCTTTCTCTCACACAAAGAGAGAGAAACTGTATATCAGAGTTGACACACATAGCCATGATCCAATCCTGCAGTTTGCATCACTTGAACTATGGTTATTTTCTGGCCAAATGGAATTTAGTGCCCAGAGCTATCAATACAATTTTCATTGACATGTCCCACCTGAATCCAAGCCCAGAAAGATCAGCCAGAAGCTTGTGAGCCTGCAGTCAGTCAGACAATATGAAGACAAAGAAAGCAAAAATGCAAGAGGACTTCTAACCAAATAATACAAGGAGGACAAAAAAATACTAAATCAGTTCTCTAAACTTTTTTAACAAAGTGTTTCAGGAATATTTGGAACTGCCTTGAACATTTGTTGACAAATTCAAGATAATCCCATCTTGGTCTCATAACTGTCTTCTCTCTCCCCTGAAGCTATTGAAAAGACTATGATGGTAACCAGAAACAACATTGTTTGTATACTCCTATCATCTTTCAGGTGTGTGCACTTCTAAGCAAAGTTTCTGCTCCATATGAGGGTAATGCTGAAGTTGCAAGCTGAACCAATCTACCCATGTTCTCATACTACCAATGCCTGTGTGTTTCTTTTTACAGGTTTTTAAGTAGGACTTCCCTATTTCACCATGAACTGAAATATCATGCTCAAACCCACATGCTTCTAGGAACATTACTTATTCCTGTCTAATATGTTATAAGTAAGTTATCATTCCTGGGAATACTTCAAGGTAACTATTTCTTTACAGCTTTATTCTCCTGATTTGATATCTACTTTGGATACTTTCCTTCTGGATTAGTGTCCCAATATGCATTTTTCAAGGCTGCATCTCATGTGCTAATAATTTCCTGTCATGTTTCTAATGTCTACTATAAGTGTACCCATGTCATTCCTGGTTTTCACAACTCCCCAACTTAGGTTACTTCCCTTTCTGGGTCATTAAAGGTGATATAAGTACTGAAGAAAGCATTCCTGTCCAAGAAAGTGTCTTTATATGTGTTTAAGTGCTGTTGAAGTCAATAGGATGTAAACAACTCCCTTAAAGGTAAACATAATCTTAAGGGCTTCCTTAGCAAGGATCTATATCATGTGCCAAGTGCCACTGTGCTCAACTGCACTACTGTCAGCAGCGTTACACACATTCACTGTCACTTTCCTTTAAGCTCCAACACATATTTCTCTCTCCACATCATTCATTGTAAGTCAGGTGGAATGATTTTTGTGGGTACTATTACACAAGACTGGATCAAATGCATCACTGACCTACAACTACCTCATGATTGTTGCAGTCCATTCACCCTATTTTTCTGCAGTGCCATGAATGCAAAGTACTTTGTCCACTTCAGTGGGGCTATGGACATGAATAAAGTTAAAGAAGAGCATATACTTTTGGCCTGATTTCCAGCCAGAAAACAAATATTTCTGTTGAGATTTGATGTTACCAAATGGCAACTTCCACATTTATTATTGTTTCTTTTTATCTGTCTTTTATTATACTTACCTTTCTGCATTGGCTTGGTTCACGCAAAGTTTTCCAAATGATTTTAAAATTAACCATCAATTTTAGTAGCCTTAACAGCATAAACGTTGATAAAACTCTAAATAGGATCCAGAATTTGTCATCTTGACTCCTTACACAACAGTTCCATAAATCTGTACTATGCTGAGCTATACTAACATATATATATTCAGTAATTCTTTGCTTCTCTTTACCAATACTTTGAACGTAGGCCTTTCCACTTTCTGTTTCTCCAGTTTCATTTATTCTATTTTTTGATTTTTAGAAAGAGTTCAGTATCTCAGCTATTTTCAGCTGGGATAATCCAACACACTTCTCATTTGCATATAAAGTGCAGTCAATGCGAATTGATCAAAACCAAATTAACAGCAATTGGTTCCAATATTTTCCCTGTTTACACATTAGCTTGCTACCTTTAACATATAGATGTATTGAATTCAGCTTAGCACTCTGAGCATGAATGCTGTGGCCTTTAGAGAGAAACTTATCTGTAATTAAAATCATGCACAAGTTTTAGTGCAAATCTGTTTACTACGTAGAAAGCAAGTTGATTCTAAAAATTAATAGAATTTAGCTTGTACTTCATGTGTTTAATTCTGAATTAAATCCCCTAAAATTATGGGGAGTTAGATTTATTAAGCTTCAGATTATATGAAGGTTATATCTAGTTCTGGGTGAATTTTTGAAAAAAAATCAAAAGGTACCCTTCCTTCCCACAACACTATTGATTTCTTTTTTAAGATATCACTGCAAACTGATAATAAGTTAACACAGTTATAATCATTATGAGCATTTTTTGCAGAAGTCATATAATAAATATGCATTGAAACTACAAGCATGTAGTACAAATCATCTGGCACAGTGTTCAGATGACAAGTAATAAGGGCCTTAGAATAAAAACTGAAGCACATATACAGTGGTTGCTATAAGGAAATGATTTATCCTATAGTGTATATTGAACTGGTTATTATAATTTAGAATGGTAATTGCTATGGCTTCACTATACTATTTAATTGCTACAGTACACTGATATATACCATGGGAGACACTGCAGTAACTACTGTCGTTATACAATAGTATTTGCATAGTCTGCACTGTAGTTTATTCTTATAGTAGATAATGCAGTATATGGAGGAATCAAATTGTTTCTCACCATATTGATTGCAATT
Organism: Antrostomus carolinensis; assembly: GCF_000700745.2. Classification (NCBI taxonomy): domain Eukaryota; kingdom Metazoa; phylum Chordata; class Aves; order Caprimulgiformes; family Caprimulgidae; genus Antrostomus; species Antrostomus carolinensis. Next base: position 91,709 of record NW_010322516.1, read on the forward strand.
AAGGACACAAATATGAATACAAAGATAAGGCTTTTTTCAAGGTATATATCACAGGACAGTTTCAAAATTCAAGTTTAAGTCATTACTGTGTTAGTCTTTCTAGGAAAATAATTATAGAAATGCAGCTACTGGCATTTTTGTAAGACAGAGCTCTGGATTTTTGTGCAAAGATCTCCATTTTCCAGGCCAGATCTTTCTCATAAGCACTTGCAGCTATCAACTTAACTACTGTGATCTGATGAAGAGCAGGATCTGAGCAAATTCATCACCACAGTTGACAGATATGTACCCTTCCCAACACCACATGATGTTGCAATGCAGGGTCCTCTGATTAAATTTAGGCACCTAGAATTGAATGCATCCTCTCACATGTTACCAGGCATATTACCACAGAAAGAAGCCATCACTGGAAATTTTCCAATGCCAAAGATCAGCCCAATAATTCTAGCAGAGATGTCCCCACTGCTCTTAGGTACTGAGATAGCCTGCAAGGAGTTGCACTCATATCCAAGAGAGCTGGGGCCAAATTGCAGCAAGCTATGTAGATCACGATCAACCTTTTCATTTCTTAAATATGTGGTGATGTTTCTCCTGGTGGCATAATATACTTGTAGTTTTTATATTGCCCCACAGGCACATGTGATTTCAGAAGCAAATGAAAAGTTTGATCTTCTGAAATCACATGTGCCTGTGGGGCAATATAAAGACTACAAGTATATTATGCCACCAGGAGAAGCATCACCACATTTAAGGTGCCATTTGCTTTTTTTCTTGTTTCTTTGCCTTAAAAACACAATGGAAAGCTGAAAAAGGACTCACAGCTGGTCTGACTCATGAGTGTTTCAGGGAAGGAACAAAAGTTGTGGATCACAGACATCAGCTATGCTAAAATGCTTAAACTGATGGCATATTTTGATGGATTTTTTTGGGTTTTGGGGAGTGAAAGTCAGCAGTGGGATTTACTTTGATTTGGTAGATGTGCTGTTTGTTTTTCTCACAGATTCTGACTGGCACAGATAATTTGTGAAACTAACAGCAAAATAGTTGAAAAAAATTCTTCAAATTTATCAATTAATTTTTCTTCTGTTTTAAAATAAGCCACTCCTCTCTGTCTAGAGTCACAAAGAATATTATATCACATGTCTCAGACAGGCTCAATGATTAACAGTCAAAGCAGGAGATGAGGCTCAGTAAAAATGTTTGGCAAATATTTGCAAACTACTAATAACTCACTCATTTAAAAAGACAGAGTTGGTAATACAGGATTTAAATAATTAGCTCAGCTCTACCGCTGAAACATGGGACTGAAAAAAGTTCTTAGGACATCTTACTGTAAGAGCAAGTCCTACTTCACTTCGTAGACCTGTAGTTTCAAGAAGCAATTGATGGCAGGGGACATTGATGTACGGTAAATGTAGCATGCAATCACTCTGATTGTTTGTGATCATGACATTTTACAAACAATGCTTCTCTGTCATTTTCTAAAGTATTGTTTTAGAGGGTTATGACAGAGGTAAAAGAAATAAAGAAAGATCAAAACAAGGAGAAATGTCACCCCTTCTCCCTAGACAAGCCAGATTGAAAAATTGAAGAGAAACAAACTTGGATGAGATAGATTCATAGCACTGACACCATACCTACAAAATCAGAATTATATTTTGATATTACTGAAGTAATAAAACCACAGACTCTTTTCACAGGAGTTTAGAGTATACTATCTATATACTATATTAAGTGCGGCAGTATTGGCTTATGGTTAGAGCAAGAGCTTGCTGGATATTTTTTTATTTGACTCTGCTACTGACATACTGTGTGACCTTGAGGTTCACACCCCCACTTGCAAGAAGGGGATAATAATCTTAACCTGTTTTGCAGCTGAGAAGATGAAATCTCTGAGAGCTCTCTTTAAATGCCTGCAGCCAATTAATTAATGCTCCTTACACTTCATTGTTCTTCTTATTTTGTAATGAGAATTAAATAAGTTTTAAACTTTTTTAAAAAGAGTTTGCCTCCACTGACCACAACCCACACCCAGCATAAGCATTGCATTTGCAGACAGGTGACTAGAAGTGAACCCCATTAAATCACCCTTTCAGCCCTTCAGCCACATAAGCCATGTCAGTCCATAGATTCATTCCATACACTTGCAGGCAGGTGCTCAGGCAGTATCTGAACATTTCTTATCTTTTACATGTATCTAACAATAACTTTCAGGCTTTCCATCCAGCTAAAACTCCCATCCAAGCCTTGTTGTCTCTTCACTTGACTACTCCATGCTCTTTTTCCCTTCATATTGGCCACTGCCCATTAGGAAGTCATGCTGTCTGATGACAGTCAACCCTTCCTCTACCACTCATATGCCTAACAGCAACTTTTTCAAATTTAAACACTTCTTTTACCTGGCTCTCTCTTTCAAACATGTCTAGTGCCCTGTTGCAATACCATCCCTCCATTTTCCTTAACCAACAGTCTAAGCTATTATCAGCTTCTCCTCCAAAACCATCATGTTTTTACCTCACTCTTGAAACTGAGAATGTGAGATACACATGAAAAAAGATTAAGATGGTCCCTACCTTATTTTCCATCAAATCTTAATTCAAAAGGATTTCTAGTGTAACACCTTTAAACCCAGACTGCTACAGAGGCAAGCAGCAAGTGTGAACTATTCCCTTTTCAGCTGAAATTTTCCCTCTTTTCTTGCTTCCCTTGTAAATAAAAAGCCCATACTTTGTATCCAGAACTAACAAGGTTGAGCTAGTTTTTCCCTTCAACCACTTCATTTTATTTGTAACTTGTAAATCTCAGGGCAGAGACAGCTTCTTGTTCTGCTTGTTTGTATTTGCAATACTCTCATAACATCTCAAGCCCTATCTAGCAGCCACCACAGTCTGAACATTTACCACCAAAAAAACCTCTAAATTAAAACCTGAAGACTCTAATTTTCATTGCTCTGAAGAAATGGAAAGAACAATCATGTAAAAACAGTGCAGTGCAAATTTCATTAGGATCAGAGGGGGAAGAGAAATGATTGAGCTCAGAAATTATCCTCACTCAGAATACATGGATATACACTGATCAACCATAATTTTTATCTGGAAATTATAGAAGATTTCTGAGTAGTGAAGTGATGAATTTCAGGAATAACCCTCCAGTAAAGGAGTTCCAGTAGGAGACTTAGAAACAGAAAATCTAAGAGGTTTCAACTGAGTTTTGATCAGTTGATAAGGGCAATCCAGTGTGCTCATGTGAGCAGAGGAGTGATCCAGCAGATCTCCTCCAGTCCCTTGTCCCCACTTTGAACATTATTTCTGCTACAGCAGCCAAAAATGTTCATAATAACTGGTAATCAGTGGACCAACCTGGACCTCAAAGCAGAAGTATATTCTCCATGGCACATTGATGGATGTTAAGTTTTTCTACCAAAAAACCTTTTTGTTTAATTTAGGTATCACACTATTCCACACTTATTTTGACAGTGGTAAATGTCATGATTTACACACAACATATAAACATATGTACAACATATAAAGTTGTTTCAGCTACCAGCTCTGCAAACATTGAATTCTGAGATTCAAACACCTTATTTCTTATGTATGACCAGGATTAATAACAGTTCTAAAGCCAGCAAGTATCTACAATGATACCTGACTCCACTCTTTCTAGGAGATACGTTCACAGTGTCCTAGAGAAATAACAGCAGCACAGCCTAATTGCTTTGAATATAGGAAAAAAATCCTCTGATGATCTGAAGAAAGTAAACAGAGATGTTTTCACACCTACTCATCACTCCTTTGGCTTTTGGAATGATGCATGCCGTGACCTTTGTTTTCCTATACAGCCGTGCAGCTCTGGCACTATACATCTACAGGGAATATTAATAATAATATTATAGGGTTCAACCAAAAGTGAGCCAGACAATCTATACTAGAAATTTTCAACAATATAGCAAAAACTCCCTTTTTTGCACCTAAAACTTGAACGTAGATGCAGTTATACTGATAGAGTACTATATATTCCCTGGAGTGCACCATAAGCTGTGCTGGTAAAAGCACACATGAGTAGAGCCACAAACTTTTTGTAGCATGGACTGGACTGAAGAGAGAGTGACAGAGACCCTGTCTGTGAAGAACTGGGTAAGGCAGCTCCAGCTGCAGTAACGAAGGGTCAAATATACACTTCAGCTCTCAGTGACTCTTTCCTAAGTTTATAACTTAGAAAAAAAGACATTTTAAAAACCTCTGAAAACTGTCATTTCCTACTGGTAGGTGATTCTTCTTGTGTTACCAAAACACAGACCACACCAGAAGTAGATTAAAAAAAAAAAACAAAAACAAACAAACAAAAAAAAAACAACAAAACAACAAACCCACAAAACACAAGTCTTCTCAGATGAAACTTCAATACATTTCTATTGACAGATTTTTTTTATTATTATCTGACATTGTGTTGTGTAAATGAGCTAATATGGGTTTTAAATTCCCAGAGAGTTCTTTGTTTAACTAGAAGGAACTGAATTTTGTAAAAACTATTTCTAGAGCTTGTTTGTGGGAAATCTATTTTATTGGTCTTTGAATAGAGTTATTCAAGTAATATACTCAGGCAGCAATTGACAATAGCTCATACTGACCTTGAATTCACTACGCAGGAATAAATGTAATGTCAAACCTTATTGTTTTGCATGTTAAGCACCCTGACAATTTCATAGAGTTGCAAGGGGCAAGCAGGTAGTTTTAAGAGAATGTAAAGTTAAGCTACTTCTCTTTCAGCTACTTGGCCAAACCCTAAAAGTGAGCAGCTTTGAGAATATAAGAAGACAGGGACTGTTCTGAACTTCAGAATGAGCATCACTACCTCTGATGTGAACTCTGTGCAACAACCAAGGCTGGTTCCACCATCTTCCATGACACGGCCCATAATGCTCCTGCTCCCAGACAACTTGCTGCAGATCTGAAGGAAAACCCTTGACTTCTTGGGGCAGTGCCAGATTTACATTGTTCTGGGTAAAAACAGGATTTGGCTTCTGATGGGCTGCTGCTTTTCAATTTCAATCAGCCTGTGCCACTCTGCACTGCCTTCTGCAGAACAAGGAGAAATGCAAAACTCTCTTCATGTGTTTTTGACTGTCACCCAACTGGCTTCTTGTGTAACCATGATTTTAGTTATTCTGGGTTAGAGTTCTAATCTGAAAGTGCTTTTCTACCTGCAGAAATACTTGGGATAACGGCTGATTGCCATTTTTTCATACTCTCATCTCAAAATTGTACTTGTAAAAAAACATTATTCATCATTCACTGTGGAATCTGTCATCACATAAGAAAACAGACACACTGTGTGACTCACTTGACTCATTAGACAACATCCGTAGCAAGCAGTGAATAAATAATATCCGAAGATGTAGCTGAAGCCCAGAGACTTTGGATGACCTAAAAGCTTGTGCTTTGCCTGTATGAATGTATTTGCAAATAGTTCATTAAACAGAAACATTCAAAATTCAGACTTTGTCACATCACATGAGCCCTGCAAACACAGGCATCTAAGTACTGTTGAGGATCTGGGTCTGAACAACTTTTGCAAGGTCATACACAAAGTGTGTACCAGTATGAAGAATTATACCCATGCTGTCCACACTCAAGACAAATACCATAACAACTGAACCATCCTCCCTCTGTAAAAGGAACATACAACAGGAGTCCCTATTTGCAGATAATACAGAGTGTCACCCTCTGATACACAAGAATATTTACACTAAGGAAAAAAGAAATCAACAGTTCTTTTGTTTTAACCTTTGTTTTGATCTTGAAGCTTCAATCCAACATTCTCAGTCTCCAAAATGAAAACAGTAAATTGACATGTCATGCAGCTTACAAAATGAGAAGTGTTATCAAAGGCAGGATGTGTAACTAGACCTCGTTCAGTACACGAGTACAATTCATATTGTTCCCACCTATTACCAGAGCTTGAATATGTAAAATATGAACCATTCCACAATCTGCATGCTCATTTATATTACCTTTATGTGTAACTTAGGAAATAAAAAATGTTCCATTTCCCCTTCACGTGTAGCACTCTTGTTACACAATCCTGCTAGTTATCTTGGTGAGACTAGGCTTGGCAACATGCTTTGCAAAGGAAAAGTGGACATTTATCCTTTGGGTGTTTGAGTTTAAAAGTGAGTCTGAAACTTCCAGAAAGAAAAGTTATTACACTTTCTAAGATTTATGACACTACTTGTTCCCCAATTTCATGTGAGTTTATCCTGAGTTTAAGGATATAACATTTTCTAGTTGACACGGGAGAGACTGTGGCTCAAAATAAAACATTAGCATAAAGTAAAAGCATTTTGGAGCATTTCAATCTGAAGTAAGGTGTAAAGTAGAGGCATTGGCTGAGTTTTGCTAGGAAGCTAAGAGTAGTTCTAGTCTCAAAAGAAGAGCACACTGAATATAATTAATTGTTTACTGTTCTACCACAATAATCTGGTGTATTTTTGGTATTCTGGTAAGTGTCAACCTAGGAATTTAAAACAAAATTAATTAGTAACTTTGGTGGATATAACCACATGATGAAAAAATAACACTAACTCTTATTTTATAAAAATATTTTTTCAGTCTTGTCACTCTTATTATTGCAGTGGGAAACAGAATTTGTCTAATCTGATTTTAAGAGATGCACATTTAAGCAATGCTTTAGGAAAAGAAAAGCTTTTGGCATTACCTTTAAATTATGTGTGAAAGCTACTTTTGCTAAGTAAAATTTCACATAGTATACAGTGCCCATATAGTTCATCAGGACGCTAGGAAAGAGATTTCTTACTTTTGCTGAAAGTAAAAATGCCTTGAACAGTTTTCTGCAGGAAAATCACTAATCCTCTAAAACCAAAAAGCAGCACTAAATTAAATTTTGCTCTTTAAATTATATTGACAATTTCGTAAGTGAAATCAATTTTTAAAGTTGGCACCAAAAGGGATCCCACTTATTTCCCTGATTTATTGACAACAGCTTTACATATTCTCACTTACAATAGTGAAAACAGCAATTTAATTTGATCCAAAAATTCCCCAACTTTAGTAGACTTTCTGTAGTATTTAGATAATAACTTATTCTGAATAGTGGTCTGTCCAACACTTGATGCAATGAGGAGTGAGAATGTGCTGGGAAGCCTCTCTGAACCATTTCAAGCAGCCTTTTAAGAAGCTATCCAGCAAGGAAGATTAAACATTAGCTGATTACCGACAAGTAATTAACAATGTCAACGAAACACAGAAACTGAATTAATAATAATTATATCATCAACACGCTGATCATCTTGTAGAGAATCCCAGGGAAGAGGAGAGGTTAATTACTCACTGCTAGCAGAACAGCAGGAAGTCGACCGCAACCATGCCTCTGCATGGTGTTAACTGCCAGGCAGATAATTAATTAACATCATAATTGTAATGCAGGCAGCATGAAATATTGAAATATTACTTCATTTCCATTCTATTACCTATCCAGTACATTCTATAACTTAGAGGTTGGAACTTCAAAGATTTGTTGTGACCAGACTCCTGGGTCACATGGCTTTGGCTTTATTTGTCATCAGAGGTCTATGATGAATGACAGACTCAGAGGTTTGGGCAGAGGACAAAGAGTCAGAAGGGATTCAGTTCTGATACAGAGTTCTCTTGTCTTGATCACGAGAAGTTCATCACGATTCAAGAAGATTTAGACTTGGGGGTGTGTGCATGGCTAACGAGAGTGAAACTGTCAACAATTTCTTCCAAAATAAAATTAACAAAAGATTTGGAAAACATATTGTCATATAATTGAACAAAGCCCCAAGCAGGACTTCAGGAAGAAATTGTATGGAGGTTACCTGTCATATGGACCTTGCTAAATGTTATGACCTTTAGCTCTTCTAAAGGTCATTCTGAAGATCCTTTTGTTTGGATGCCCTCTATGAGAATTGCTCAACTTCCATTGCAAGTTGTCTGGTTTAAAGC
>NW_010322516.1:99991-112674 GCF_000700745.2 Antrostomus carolinensis
CTCATGGCAGGGGGGTTGGAACTAGATGATCTTTAAGGTCCCTTCCAACCCAAACCATTCTATGATTCTATGATTCTATGATTCTATGATTATGTACAGTTCTGGTCAGGCTTATCCAGGACAGAAAAATTCAATCCTTCCTGCCAGGTTGATCAAAGGAAAGAAAAAGAAGCTAAAGGATTTTGTTGCATGCACAGTTGTAATGAAAGACTGAGATGAGATATGGTTGCTGGACATTCACTGCTTGGACATTAGAAGAAAATCTCTATATGTCAGAAAGCTACTCTAAATCTCATGGTACAAACTGAACTAATGAAACCAAGCACTTGTGAAATGGAGCTCAATACACTGATTATATGAGATGGGGCCTGGGAGGGGATTTTATTTAGTAAACTAAGAGGTCCCCTAGTGCCCTGCATTCAGTTGAAGAGCCTGAAACACTTTTATATGCCCAACTACCCCACTGAAAAAAACACTACAGCACTTTGTGTCCAAAAATATGTCCTATAACCATGACCTTCTGAGACTAGTGAAAATAGGCCATCTCTACAGCTGTAAAAAAAACCTCCATTAAATCAGAGGAGACATAGGTGATTTACTAGAGCTGGTCTCATTTTCCTGGTTTATGCCACACTCAAAAAAAAAAAACCAAACCAGAACCAGAAAAGCATGCTGGAAAAAAAATGACTCTGCAAAATGTCCCGGGAGAATTAGAGCTGAAAGCCACCATTACCACCAACTGAGGAAAAAGAGTTGGTCCTGGAGTAGATTTAGCTGAATAATGCACAAGAAATCTGGCTAATACTTCTTTAAAACTGTGTGTCACAACTGATCTTCTTGAAGGTAAAAAACTACTTAAGACAAAATGTGCAAAGGTAGACTTCCTTGATCAAGAGATATTGACATTTGATCACCTGAAAAATTAAATTCCCTTTTTAAAATATTTGAGGGTTTGAAATAGAATAGTTTTGAAAGAGGTACGGTTGACCTAAAATAAAGCTTACCAGAATCAGATCCTGTTAGACACTCACAGAAAGCACCCTGAAAGAGTTATTGTCTCCTATACCATGGACAAAATTCTCTTTATCACCCAAATTCACTGCATGTTGAGAACATACAGTGCAGTTGGATGTTTGCAAAAGGAACTGTGAAATAGCAATCTGGCAGAATAGCCTACTGGTTATGTCTAGGATGTGGTGGTCACATCATGAGTTAATTCCCAGTTTTGATATGGCCTTTCTGTATATGGCCCATCTGCAATATATACAAGACTGTCACACCGTTTAATTAATTACTTGTATAGATCTGTCTGCTGAGCTACTGCATCTACAGAGCAGTAGAAGTTATACCTGGAGGTAAAGAAGTAAGTTTATTAAGAGTTTGAAACATGCTTCAAGAGGGAACAAGTATTGCAGTAGATAGATTTCCATAGCATTTCTTGAAAAGAGGACAACTATTCTTGTATTCTGGCCAATATTCCCCTCTCTTTATAACAAGGGATCTAACACCCAGGACCTGTTTGTGACCTCTCTCCTCTCATATAAATGCTTGTGCAGTCACTACACTATCAATCTTTAACTCACAACCTTGACAAGCTCTCTAGGACTGACAGGAGCTGTGTAACACCAGGTCCTTTTCCATTCTGCCTAAGGTCAGGCCTTATTTCACTATGTAGCTAATGAATTTCTCACTGGAGGTCATGCTTGGATACTTAATGTATATTGAGCATCTACCAACAACATTAAAAATAGGAGAGGTGGTTCTAATTTGCACTATAATGTCAGGAGTAATCCTACTGTCTTCTTTAGACTTTGTCCAGTGCTAGTGTAGAGTGAGAGCATTAGAAGAACCAGGACCTTTATGGCCAGCTGCTATCATTGCTACCCTCACGCACAGCTACATCCTCAAGAGTACAAATAAGACTCAACTTACCCTGCAGCCTGTAAAACTTAGAACATAATAGTAAGGGAGAAGTGCAAATTGTAGAGCATGTTTAAATTCTTGTATCATTGCTAGAATTTCACTCATAATTAATGAAGGTAATTTTTACTGTAACAAAATTATAATAAATAAATAAATAAATACAACACCAAAAGACCCTAGTTGGGGTTTGAGACTCATTCAATGACCTAAAGAAAATAATTCAGCATTGAAAACAAAGAATAGATCTATTTTATGGCTAAATGTAGCCAAGAAATAAAAGGATTTGTAGCCCTGAGTGAAACACTTCATATTGATGCAAGAACAAAGAATATCATTCAGCTTTCAACATTTTACAAAGATCAAAGTCAAAACAGCTTTCTGATATCTGAGTCAATGACAATTCAAACTGTCCAAACGGCAAAGACAGTTAACAGCTCCCCTGTACAAGAACATTTAGTGCTGTTACAAAAGCTATTTAAGTGCATTCACATCTGGGAGCCCTTCCTGGCAGTTTGTACCAGCAAGGTACACGGGGAACATCCATAGATACCTCACTGCTAGTGCCACCACCATTGGTGTTGTGTCCAGCTCCCACACGTCTTTCTGTTTTCTCCCATGATAAACAGATCCATGTGTGTTTGTGTGGAAGAATTTCTTAAAAATATAATAATTCCCTTTGGGAAATTCTCTAATCTATTCCTTTCTGTACCCTTTTTAACCTTTCCATCCTCTTTCCAGCAGAAATACAGGACCAGCAGAAACCTTGTGTTTATTTTAAATTATTCTTTTGTACATCTGTAAATGTGACCTTCTACATCTTTTGCATTTCCATAAGTAGAACTTTATTATGCCATAATATATAATGTAAATATAAAACCAGAAAATGGGAGATGCCAGCCATTTTAGCCTGCATCACTGACACACACAGATATATTCCACACGGCTCTCCCTCTTGATACATTTAAATGGGCACGATGCTGCTGTAATGAATATTTGTATCTCAAATGATGGAGAGAAGACACATTTGTATGTACCTCATCCTACAAAGCTGAAGTAGACATGCATGAAGTGTGGTGAATTTTTAGGAGCTGCTGGCTGGATACTGTAGTCATAATTCTTTTAAACACTACAGCTGGTTGTCTAAGGAGTTGTATGAAGTTCTAGTGTGGGTCTTAAATCTGTTTTTCCTCTGTCCTTTTGTCTTTCATACATTAACTTCTTCACAGAGTCTAGGCTTGACTAGTCCTGAAGTCTTCCCTTGCTATCTTTTTTACCTTATATGCTCTGTATTATACACATGTAAAATGTGGGCTCTTTTTAATATAGAGCTGAACAAACATGGGTAAAATTGCCAGCATCAGTTCCGTAAGCTGAATCAAAACCAATAGAAAGTGATTCCCAAAAGGAAGCACATCATAGTGTGATGAGTTGATCTCTAATGATATGATTGCATATTGAACATTTCAAGTAACCTCGCTTAATTACATCAAAAGACACTGGCTACTGTATTAAAGGTTTTGTTAATCTCAGTAAGGAAAGGGTGGTCTGAAATGCAGCCGCTAGATAATTAAAATTAGAATGCTATAGATGGCTACTAGATTGCTCATTTTATATAACGAATTGAAAGCCTAATAGGAAAACTCATAATACCAGCCCTCTTAACATTAACAATTACCATGATTAACAATGATACTCACAACTCATTTTTCATTAAAGACTATGGGTAGAGATAAGCTTGTTTATATAGACTAGCTTTTGAACCGATGAGCTATTTATCACTTAGAAAGCCATGAAGGAACAGAACAGCACCCAGCAATTAAAACTTGCAAAGTGACCTTGTGACAGTGAAAGACCCACCCTCCTTCGAAGCAATAGTAAGGCAATTGTTTTTAAATCACTTAGAAATGGAACGATAATTTGTTGGTTTGTTAAATCATATATCTTGGCCTTGGAGTGACTGGAGTGTATTGCTGCACACGGAAAGGCTTTCATACAGATGCAGGTTTTCCAGTGTACAGCACAAATCGGAGAAGTGAAGTTTTTAAGAGATACTAGATCAAAAGATCAATGAGCAAAGGATCAATAACGCTTTCTATTAAAACACCAAATAAAGAAACAAGGTTTCGCATAGGTGTTTTCATAGAGAAAGATCAAAGCATGTACCATGTATGCACCACAACTTGATATCCCAGTCAATCCTCATTTTCCTGTTCTTATTTTGGGTTCCCTGTTTCATTGCTGTAGCCTCTCATTACTCCTCCCAGACTAAGCTTTTGAGAAGAAGAAAGTCTCTTATCTACCTGTCACCAAAAAATAATACAGTTGGGTCCTGCTCCCAAGATTTTGAGACTTTTCCTCCATTCAGTTGAAGTGTTGTGGAGTCAAGATAATGCATGCACTAAAAGAAATGGAAAATATCACTGAAGTCAAAGGAACAGGTCTCTCTAAAGATGGAAAAAATAAATCAGACACGGCTAAACTGCTCAATTCAGGTATCTGATATTTGTTTGGTATTATTTAAAGACTAGTCATTTCAGTCGTGATATTAGATATGCTCAGAAAGAGTACAGCATAATATTAAAAGAGACTAAGAAATAGAACAAAATGATTGCAAGATATCCGAGCTGGCAACGATTCAAATAGCCATTGAGAACAGAAATAAACATTGAAGAACAGCATGCATCTACTCTAGTCTCACCACTACAGCCCTAAGGAAATAAAAGGAAAAGAAAAATTAGAAGCAGCTTTGCAAAATTACTAGTTTGAAAGATATTATATTTATATGCTTAACCTGCCTTTAATTCACATTCAGGAGCTACCCAGGATTTTTATTAATCAAATTAATTTACTATTCAATTAAAAAGCAAAAATGAATGTGAAAGCTCTATTATAGCAGCTGCATCAGAAACACACACGCCCATGTATTCATATACACTCAATTTAAAAAACAATGAACTATCTGTCCACAGGTAACATATGTCTCAAGAAATTTTCTTTATTTACTTTGGACAGAAATTAGATGTAAGAAATTTGCTTAGTGGAAGAATGAGAGGGAATCAGACTGCTGCCTTCAAGAGCTGAGATAATAGGTTATGCCTTTTTCATGCTTCTCCATTCTTCTGATATTAATTGATTCAGGGTGATGTGCTTCTGAGCAGTGAGCACAAGCTAACTAAATATAATTAACATACACTACAATTATTTCCCCATGGCTCCTCCCATTGCTATGCTTTTTTCAGCAGCTGATGGTTATACCTACAACTGATTTATAATGCATAACTCCTTCTATATTCTGGATCAGTTTCTGAGAGGGTTACCACAGGCTGGTAGTGTTGTCCAAAAAGCAGATTTGTGCCCGACATGCAATTAACTAATCGCACATGCTCAGGAGAGATATTGTATTTATTCTGTGCTGGGTGCTCAGTGGATTTTCCACAAATTAAGCATACCTATAGTAACCTTCATTACTTCTTTTATCCATATTTTACATCATCACTATCACATTAATCCCTCCTACCTATTCTTGATTGGTTAGTGATTTACACATCGGTTACACCATTTTAAGTACTTCTACGTATGCTCAGGGGAATGGTCTTCACTTGGACAGGGGTCTTCTTAACTTATGGGTGTGATTTTTAGTATTATAATGAAGGCAGTTCACTTTGGGACACCTCAAAAGTAAGTTTTGTTGCCAAGCTGGCCAATGGGATCGTTACCTGGGCAGGCAGTCACACAAGTCATCCTATATACAAAAACTCCCATATGTTCTCTCTGGTCAAGGTCCAGAGAATAAGGACTTCAAACAACACAGTGGTCTATTCGTTATTAGCTGACTAAGGCTGACATAAACAATACTGACATAAACCAACTTCTTCCATTAGGATGTCCTGTATCAGTAGGAAGGGAAAGCATGTGGCATATGTTGTGAAGCCAAGGCTACACTGAAGGTGGTGGCAGACCTATTGTGAGTCATATTCTGTTGCCTGGACACCAGCTAGAATCCCTTCATAACCCCTGCGGTCACTGCTGTTTTGGTAAAGACATTCTCCAAACCATGATTTCCCAGTAACCAGTGCAACACCCTATTGTGCTGATGGGAGAGACTCATCAGACTCACCTTTCCAACACTTCCTGTCTCACCATGGGTAGATGGTCTCCTTGCTTTGCTGGCAGCTTCTGAACAGACATCACACTATTTGACCCCTGTTACAATCCCAGCTTATTTCAGTAGATGTTTATAAGCCTGAACATTGATTTCCATAAAGGAATATAATGGTTAATCCACTAAAGAGTGTTGTCCTTCCTTGTCAGCAGATAGTGCATGGTCCAGCACTGTATACTTCACACAAAACCCAGCCCAACATTTGTGAGGACAGAGCATATATGTATGTGTGGAGCTTCATGCAAAACTGAGGGTTTCACTTCTTCATCTTGTCTGCCCTCCTGCCAAGCCTCCTGCTTTTATTAACAGAAGAGGGATAGGGAATCATTCAGGCTATGGGGTCTGAAGCAGAAAATGAGTCAATATTAATCTTGGTCTTTCTCTAATACAACTGCTGGTCCAATCAAAACCATGGCTTTTTAGGTCAAGCCTATTGATTATAACTTCTTACTTGTCCAGAGTTTGTGGTGTCCCATAGGTGCACTTACTTGCAGGGTAGGTGAGTGTCAATCTGTGAATTATGCCATTTGCTCTTGCACTGAACATGTTGAAGAAGATGACAGATTCCCTCCTTTCAAGGGTCCTATGGAAGTTCCCAGGAATCTCTGATATCAACTAATGCAAAGTCATTCACAGACTAAGGGCTGGCTACTTGAATGAGTGCTTCCGAAAGAGACAAGGTGGATGAAGGTCTCACAACTGATGAATGGTTTGAAGTTTGGCATGCTTCCAGACCATATTAGCAAATAGAGTCTAGATTCAACCAGTGGAAAGCACCTTTTGCATAACTACCTCTTCCAATAACTACTAATTTTCAAAGCCCATGTGGATGAAACCTGCAATCCCAGTTTCAGGGCTGTGAGTCAAAACCAACTCCAGTAAAGAAACTGGAGCAATCATAAACTCACACATGGAGAATCTGACAGCAAAATCTGACTGAGCAGATTTCTCCTGTTGATAATGTCAGAGGAAGAGGGAGTGAAGAAGAATTGTTTGGCTTGAGTTTGTTTGATAGAAGAGGTTGATAGAACCTCGCAAGCCTGGCTTGGTAAATCAGAGCTACAGAGAGGTTAGATGGGAATTTAATCATGATTGACATATAAATGACAGTCTCTTTAAGGGAAAGTGATACATCATCTGCACTCATAGATCATGTCACACGAACAATACCAGATCCACTTTAGATATACATATCTAAGTAAATAACTTTGGGAAACATTATTTACATCCAGTTTTCTTGAAAGTGAGTTTTCAAAAGGATCTATTGCTGACACATGTCTACATCGCACCAATTTAAAAGTTCAGACAGCTTTTAGGACTCAGATAACTGAATCACAGAATAATTTTGCTTGGAAAGGGACCTTTGGATGTCACGTGGTCAAACTCCTCACTCCAAGCAGGGCTGGCTTTGAAATTTGAGTGGGTTGTTCAGAGCCCTGTCTAGGGAAATTTTGAGTATTTCCAAGAACAGATACTGTACAGACTTTCTGAGAAACCTATTCTAGTTTTTTATGACCATCATTGTGAACCTTATAAGTAATTGAAATTTTCCTTGCTACCATTTGTATCTGTTGCCTTTCATCCTTTTTCTGCACATTTCTGAGAAGAGTCTAGCTCTGTCTTCTCTACAACCCTCATTAAATGAAATCAGCAATAATATCCCCACTCAGTCCCCTCATCTCCCAGCTGAGCTTTCACACTCTGTTTTGGTATGGCACATGCTTTGGCACATGCTCCAGAAGACCGGTGAAATTGTTGAGTGTGCTCAGCTGTTACAGGAGCTCACACATCTCAGGACTGAGCCCAAGTTAAGCTTTAAACAGCAAAGAGGGACTACACAATACATGAGTATGACACATGTGAATGTAGAAATTAAGTTGTGCAGTCTCTGCTCTGAGAACTGTTTATGAATATTAAACAGTCTTGAGATAATATGCCCAAACTGTTCATTTGATAGGACCCAAAATACCTTACTCTTTAGCCCAAGTCTCTCACCCTGGAGTGAATGCCCTAAGTGCCAAGCCACTACACAAAAAGAAGGGAGTTTGTATCTGCTCCAGTTCAGAGTAAAATAATTTTTAAAGTGTGTTCCATCTGCTCCCTTTCTTGGGAAGAAATTGACACTTTAGGAGAAGGTCCATTCCATATTAGCCATTCCTTAGCAAAGGGAATAAAAGGACCTCAACACTGATGTGGGGAAGATTAACACTCACATTCAATCTCTGTGCTTTCTGCCATTGAACGGAGGCTGCATACTCTCTGGCGGGAATTTGGTCTGATGAATGCTGCTCTCCTTACAAATTATACACAGTTTGCAGAGCCTTTACCTTAGTCACCAGGGTCTATTACAATAGCAAGGTATGAAAAAGTCCTTCCCTCACACTTTACAGGAATTATTCCTGACCATCCAAGTAGACAGTTGTCGAGGAAAGAACTGAACCCATTTTTCCCCAGTTCCAGTACAGCTCAGTAACAATAAGACATCCACAGAAAGATCAGAGAGGTAAATTAAGGACATACAACTGGACAGGTACCTGTTGAATCTTTTAAGTCCAAAGAAATATCCTTTTCTTGTTCTGCAGTTTTTTCCTGAGATAGCTTGCTCTGAAATGTGAAAGGATAATAAAAAAAAGTTGGGTTT
Organism: Antrostomus carolinensis; assembly: GCF_000700745.2. Taxonomy (NCBI): domain Eukaryota; kingdom Metazoa; phylum Chordata; class Aves; order Caprimulgiformes; family Caprimulgidae; genus Antrostomus; species Antrostomus carolinensis. The sequence goes on from NW_010322516.1 coordinate 108,718, forward strand.
ACTTTTTTGTTAAGAAGGAAATGAGGAGTGAAAGTGGACAAAAAGAAAAAGTGTAAATGGAGAGAACACTCATAAAAAGAACCAGTATGATTTGGAAACTGTATATATGCACAGGTGTTTACATATGCAGTAAATATACATATCATAGAATCGTACAATGGTTTGGGTTAGAAGGAATCTTTCAAGGTCATCTAGTCCAATTCCCCTGCCATGAGCAGAGACATCTTCAACTAGATCAGGTTGCTCAGAGCCCCATCCAGTATGACCTTGAATGTTTCCAGGGATAGGACTTCTACCACCTCTCTGGGTAACCTCTGCCAGTGTTCTATCACCCTCATTGTAAAAACTTTCTTCCTTACATCTAGTCTGAATCTCCCCTCTTTTAGTTTAAAACAATCACCCCTTGTCCTATCACTGCAGGCCCTGCTAAAATATATATACAACATATACATCTGAAGAGTTCCTTAGAGATGTGAAGTTGAAACAGTGCATATAAAGATGTGATGCACTTTAAGCTTGTATACCTAAAGCTTCTCAGGTTTATTTTCCTGGATCTCCTTATTTGTGATTCATTTCTGAAGACTAAATTAAGTTTTTAAGTAAACAGTTGCAAGGTAACAAGCTAATCTGGGAACTGTGTAACTCATTTCTCACTCTTATAGATAGGAAAAATATTCAATTAGTATTCTGTCCATGTTAATTTTTAATTTAAAGCCTTTAACCAAAGTACAATGGACTTTTGACATATAAATATTAAAAATTAAATTTCCTGAGTTCATTATCTGATAATTAGAACTAAATAACATCTTAACTGAGAGACAAACCCCACGCAAAGCAAGTCAGTTCCATTTAAGATTCCATTAGAAAAGTGTTTGAGCTAGTATGTAATGGACCATAAAATTTAATTTGGAAATGATATTACCAAAAATGATGGAATGATACTAGTCACAAAAGGACATGTAGGCAGCCCTCATCTTTTCATTTGGCATGATGTTCTTCTATTGATTGTGTAGAATTAGAAAGGAATTACTTAATATTGCACAGAATAACATATGTAGGGTTTTTTTCCTTTTCTCCAGCACCTCAGTATTTAAAAGTCAGAATTGACCAGTGTAGCTCCATGTAATTACAAAGATTTCCTTATCTTAGCCTATTTGCTGAAGTCATCCTAAAGAAAGGGTCCCCTAATCCATTGGCTGTCTCATATCTCATTTACATTGGTGGTAATCCCCATCCTATCTCAGCATTTAGGTAATGACTTTGGGATTAAATTGCACTTCTTGCAATTCTTTACTTTCAAATCTCTACAACATATCAGCAGGGCCTGGTTGAATAGGCCTGTCAGAGGACTGGTAATGCAGCTGGGTAGGTAAGGCCTCTGACTTTAAAGTGAAATTAACTTTCTTCATAATAGGGTTTTAAGAAAAGAAAATCTCGACTCCATGTTGCAAAGTATTTTAGGATGTTATAAAAAGATGCCAGGATTAAGTTATATTAAGCTTTCTAAACCAGTGTATTTAGCTACTTTTGCTGCATTTATAGCTAAGGTGGTTTTCGTGAGTCATTTTCAGATAAAATCAATCTAAAAGACCTGCAAATGTCAGGTGAATCTTAAATTTTGCCTTATGAAAAAAACTCTGAAGAGTACTTACTACTCTGAACCACTAGGATCACATCATTAAATTTAATTTATCACATTTGATAAGCAAAAATCTGTTGTTTGTTATGCCTCATATTGAAAATTCAAAGTGATTAACTGAAAAATTAACAACTTAGGCCCAAATTCAATGAGATACCTGAGTGCATTTCTAAATTTAAGAATCTGAATAATTGTACGGAAGCCAAGAAGCAGAAAAATGTATTCAAAATTAAGTATATATTTAAATGTATTTTAACCTAATTTAATTTAACCTAAATTTGGGCTTCAATAAGAAATTTCTCATGACAGAGACGTGTTTTTTATCTGTTGCAAAAAAACCCACAGTTTTGTATAATACATGCATATATTGGTGAGAGAAAAATAAATTATATATCATTATAGCTATGCTATGAATATGAATATGAATATAGACAGTGTCATATACAGATTTCGTTGCATAAAGCTCCATTATAGAAAGGCATTTTTATTTGCTGAACCTAACATTTCTAAGTCCTTAAGCTTCTTTGCTTTTCAAATATTTATTTACTTACATTTCATCTTTAAAACTTCAGCTGTTTCCAAGATTGAGAGACTACCTTGTTTGCCGGATTACAAGCATCCTTTCAGCTAGGTCACCGACATACTGTAACACACCACGTATCAAATGAGAGACTTGAGGCTCAGCAGATGGATCATGATACAATAGAGGATATGTCTTTTGCCATCGCTGTGAAAAGCAGTCCAAGGCAGTCAAATATAAATCACCCAGTGAGTCTAAATTCATACATGCTCCTCACCTTGGCAGCTGCAACCCGCAAAGAATCCATCTGTACAGAAATCAGGACCATCAGACACGTGCCATGTCCTCTGCTACTGAAGCCATCATCTCAAAGGAACATGTTCAGAAGAAACTCACAGAAGATACCTCACCTGACCCCTGTGTTGGCCTTTTGTGCCTATATCCTAGGAAACAAGCCTTTTACAATGTGTAAATGCTTTTTTTCTTTTTCCACAGGAGCCACAGCCTTCTTATACCATCCCACTAGATTATACGTCACACAGAATTATGGCAGATTTGGCAATTTTATAGAAAAAAATCTATCAAGTCTATTAAGTCCAAGGATACCACCTCTGGCAACAAGTCTTAAGTCAGATTGCTGGATGGAAGCAATATTTCCTAATGAGACAGAGCATTGTCTTTGCCCTCTTTTTCCTCTTTCTTAGAAACAGACACTGATCACTTCCAGGGATGGTACCTTAGCTAGAAGCGCTTTTGTTCTAACCCACTCTAGTCATACCTATAACGATCATCACTGTCTTGCTGTAAGTACAATAAATAAATATCATAGACACTGAGACTAAGAAAGAATGTAAAATTAGCATGAGATCACCTCCTTGTTTCACGTTTTGCTGCTATGGAGGCTAGCAACCTCCATAAGGTAACAAGGTAAATTGTGCTGCTGACATTTGTAATTAATTTGGTTGGCAACTAGTAAAATCGGGACCGGCTGACCTACTTTCCAATAGGTCTATGTTGAGCAGTATGGGAACTTCTCCTGCTTGGTCTCGGGTGAAAACAGACATTCTACATACAGCTCTATGTTCCTACAGTCTTCAGTCTTACTGCTATTTCAGGTCTCCCCATCAAACAGATGGAGAGAAAATACAAGCAGTTTTGTTTTCACCATTGTACTGACAGATGCTGCCCACAACACACGGGGTGTGAGCAACAAGATGCTAAGATTGTACCTCCAGTTCTGTCCAAAGACTTCAAACCCAAATGGTATTTGTCTCCAGCCACAGCCCTAACAAAATGCTGTCAATAAGACAAAAATAGGCTGTCAACAGCTACAGGAAGGAAAACCCAAGACTCATGCAGCTGACAGAGAACACAGATCTCTGGGACACTGCCCCATCTGGAGATCACTTCGAATTTTCACATTGGAAGTAAGAGATCTCAAGAGTAAAACTGACCATGCTGACAATAACATTCCTTTCTTATTAATCTTTCAGGGACAGTTTTCAAGAAATCACAGGTTCACCTGTGTGGAGAGGTGAGTGAACTGCATGCTCACCTGCCTCTGCTGCCTACATCCACCCTGGAAATATGCTGCCAGCAGTCCAAGGGAAGTGAGGAAGAGGCAGCCAAGGATGAAGCATTGGGTTTAATCATTTGAGAGGGAGAGGAAATTACCCAGAAATTACGAAAATACTTCCATACAGGCTCTTTTATTTCCATTAATTAACCACTTTGAGGTGAAAATAATCACAGAATCGTAGGGGTTGGAAGGGACCTCAGGAGATCATCCAGTCCAACC
>NW_010322516.1:112827-116587 GCF_000700745.2 Antrostomus carolinensis
TCCAGGTGGGTTTTGAACATCTCCAGAGACGTAGAATCCACAACCTCTCTGGGCAACCTGTCCCAGTGCTCCGACACCCAAATAGTATTACAAGGTACTAGTGAATCCACTCCCAGAAATATTATTTCAAACCATCACTTTAGTATATGGGTCTCAAAGTTGCCTAGAAATCAGAGACATTTTTTTGAAACTAATTCTTTGAGTATGAAATCAAATTTTTGCTATACATGTTGCTCAGAGCAGCATTAACAAATACTATAGGTAATTACTAAGCAGTGATGTTCCATCAAGACAAAGAATAAAGGTAAGACAAGGAATTTAATAGGAATCCCCGTTAAATCATAATTAAACTTTATCTTTGTTTATACTCGTGGCATTTTTACAACAGGCTGTAATCCTTGTGTTAAGAAGCTTCTGAAATGTGTAACACTCACCTACTCAATGCTGTAAATAGGGCTGAGTAGCCCTCATCCCACAGAGTCTCCAACGCAGCAACGTGGCATCTCAACCCCATGCAGTTGTCATAAGGAGCTGGGGGATGGCATAAGCCTTCTCCATCTTCCCCTGCAATGTCATAATTTATCTGGAAAAGGGAGAGGCTTTGCCTTCCCATCCCCATTCACATCAGGGCTATGTACACCAGGAGGAGGTAGTTATTCACTTTGAAATGAAGCTGCACAGTCCAATGGTTACCAGAAGCTCGACTGGTAGGTCAGGAGCTAGACAAGCTGTTGAGTGTAAAATTATCAGATCACCTATGGTATGCGAGATCATTAAGGCTTAATTAACTTTATACTTCCAGAACTCCAAACATGCATGAACATCAGCCTCCTGTATTTAAAACTAAAATTTTTGAGGGTTTGATGTTTAGGTGCTTTTGAAGAGCACATCCTTTACCTAGCATAAAGATCTTCCCACTGTGAAACAAAGACAGTGAAAACCTTATCTTACCAGCTGTTGTAAATCCAAGTTCACATACAAGAATGGTGAATATTTGAAAGTGATGTGCAAATTTTTTTTTACAAATAATATTTGAAAGCATATTTTTCAAAGGCACACCTAAGACAACACACAAAGGCAACTATCATTTCTGCTACAAACCCTATAAATAACAGAAAACATTAAGCGCATAATGGCTCTAGTGTGCTGTACTATGAGTGTTTAGCCAGTTTCACGTGTCTCCTTGCAGTCTTTTTCATGCACTTGGCTCTGTGGTTCAGCTCAGTTGTAGCTGATGATGAGTGATAATTGGAAGCCCTCCTCCTGCCATTCTCCAGAACGATACGGAAATTAATTCTTGTACACTGTGCATTGCATACACCAAGGGAAGTTGACCCTATCAATTTACATACACTATAGGGGCCTGCTATCACAGTGCAGCCAGCAAACAGCTTCTCTTATCTAGGAAAGACCCTCATTTGTTATTTCTTGCTGAATACACCCACTCCCATTATTTCAGTAATTCTTTGCAATAATAGACCTTACCCTAATGAAACCCGCATTATGAGAAGGTTATAGTCCTGACCCAAAGACGATTAGCTCTGTGCTCTGTTATTGCTACATATGTAATTGTATAATTGATTTTAAAATTTACTTTTGTGTCCCCAAACCATAAAGTGAGCAGCTCATTAAGGGGGAGAAATATAATTAATATATCTATTAAAGTGGGATATGATATTATTGCAGTTTTAAGATTATGCAGGTTAAGTGTACACATGAAAACAAGGAAGAAATACAAAAGTTGAGATTCTCATCATACTTCACTTTAGGTAACTTATGCAAAGGATGTACATTTTCAGTACTCAATAAACAGCTCAGACACAGCTCTATAAGATGTACCTGGTAGGTAGGGGTTCAGTTTTATATACAGCCCAGTAAAGCCACATGGATAGAGTATTCTTCGGGCCTTAGCCTTTGCTAGCCTATGCTAATGAAGCTATGAAAATCTGTTTCCAGATTATTTACTTCTGTATGTGTGCTTGACTGTGCATCTAACACAAAGTGAATGTTTTTCCCCTGGGTCAGCAGATACACGCTAGATAATTGACAATTCATGTTTCAATAATTACATCTAAATAAATAAAAACATACCTGATGAGCATCATATTTTTTTTAACTCAAAAGTATTTTGTCCTCATGTACACCTAGTCTTTACTGTCCGATCAGCTGACAGCTTCCCACCATATAAAGCAATCTGAGGCACGTAGATCACAGGATCACAGAATCATCAAGGCTGGATGGACTCATCCAGTCCAACTGTCAACTCATCACAACCACACCCACTAAACCACATCCCTGAGTGCATCTACATGTTTCTTTAACACTCCCAGGGATGGTGACTCCACCACTTCCTGCATTGTCTTAGGTATTAAGATGGGGACAGATTCTCTCTTCAAACCAAGCATTGCATTGTGCTAAAGACTCTGAGTACATGTAAGCCCATCATGAAATGTGGGCTTTTGCCATGCAACAGCCTGTTATCACTTGCACAGCAGCAGCCTAGACTAGACTGGGACCTCCTTGAGCCAGGGCAGGCTTTGCACTAAGAAATCACACAGCAACAGAAAAGAGGGACATGGTAGTGTGGAAGTGGGAGAGAAAAGACCTGCTAGTGGAGCCTGCCAGAGGCCACTTCAGTGTTGTTCCACAGCAAGCTATGCCAGTGAAATCCAGTTGACTGTGACATTTGACAGTGCTCAAGTATGACTTAAGGGATTCAGTTGGTGGCAGCTTGCCTAGACACATTTCTTATGAACTTCCTTGGTACCACAAATATCATTTTGGCGACCTCCATCACAGGTTCCTGTATTTGTTCTGCAGTAGCAGTCTAGCACCTCATGCCTGAGAGGCTGCAGCAGAACAGCCAGAGCCCTCAGCAGCAGGGGGTAACTTTCTGTAGCAAAAACACGTACATCTAGTGTTATTTCACAAGTCCCACAGCTCTCCAGATGCTGCTGTGGACAGCAGCAGGTAGCTCATGAGTCTGACACCATAGCTGGCAGCCACTTGTGACTTCCCTGAGGATGCCTGAAATAGCAGCAATACTTGGGGGCAGCCATGTTGTGTCCTGAGTGACTTTCTGACAAGAGCAGTGAGCTTCTGTCAAGGAGGTTATTGACTCTGAGGGTGACATTTATCTCATCACAGGTTGGTGTCAACTGTGGGCTCTGGGTCTATGCTACAAAGTCTGCTTTGGAGACTGAGACCATCCCCAAAAAGGTCCTTGTCCTACACCTTCAAAAGAAGACTTGCACGTCCTAAATCAATGGGATTATTGTCAATACCTTCTGTCTCACCTGGTTCTAGCTTAAAAATATTATATTCAGGAGTCAGGGCTTTTTCCCATCTTTAGACAAGTTTGTACACCCACTCAGAATTACTCATTATCAGAGAACCATTTTACACTGACATGCCTCTATTGAATTGGATTTGTGAGATAAGTTAAGGAAAAGGCAGTTGTGTAATTTGCACACAAAGTGGTTGGAATTGATCTAAAACAAACCTTTAACTTTCAAACTGGTTTAAATGGGGAAAGGACCATTGGATAATTACATCATTTAACACATTGATTGTCTAAAAGTCAATTCTAATGATTTCAGAAATAGAGGGCATTGTGCTTTCCTCATTTTTAAGGAAAGATTTTTGCTCAGTGCAGAGGAGTAAATGGTGAATTTTTTAAAAGAGACAATATAGAAGAGCTGAAGAAAACAAAAGTTTCATTATGCCAAACAAGGCTTATTTCACAAAAGCTAAAAAAAAA
>NW_010322517.1:0-65508 GCF_000700745.2 Antrostomus carolinensis
ATTCTGTGATTCTGTGATTCTGTGAAATCACACCAATCAGAGTGCTGTGTACACCCTCACTGCTCTAATCTGCGGTCTCCACACTTCCTCCATTTCATGGCTGAGGCTCTTCAGCAAGGAATTCCCACCTTCCTGGTACTGCTGAATGGAGACAGGAGCCTGATGAATTTGGGGAGAGGGGAGTGTGTGGCAAGGTGCCAGAGGGGCCCCAGGAGGACAGTGTTGACTGCTGGAGCACCCTGCAGCTGTGGGCAGAGGAGGAGGGCAGAGGGGACCAGGGGTCTCTTCTCCGCTAAAGAAGCCAGAGCTCCACACAGCAGGAAGAGAGCTTGCCTCTGTGTTTCTCCCTCAAAATGAAGTTTTTCCCATTAAAAATGTTTCTGGAGCAGCCATTTCTTATTTTTTTGAAATGAAAGATCTGTTACTGAAAGCCCTTTTCAGCTGCTAGGAGACAACAGAGTTTAATCTAGCGGTATAAAAAATCAGGGAAAGCAGGATAAAACCATTAATCCTTGTCTTAAACAGTTGTTTGCAAAAGCATACTTTCCTTTCACTATCTTAAGAGCCACAGAGCCATAGTGACTGAAGAGAACACCCAGCTTGTCTTTGCTCCCCTCCATCCTCAGCAAGGACCTTCCTGCTGCGATAACCTTTGTTTCCTTTGGCTTGCGATTTTTGAATACTGTTGTTTGTCCTGTCTAAGAGTAATAACTAATTAAAGCACACCTGTGCAAAACTATGAATTAACCAGGTTATGATGGTGTGTGCGTTGCTTTGGATCCCATGAGTAACAGAGATCCTGACACCTCCCTGCCCCATTGAAATGCAAATGTATTTTCTTTCAGTGTTCCAGGAACTTGCTTCAGTGCATATAAAGAGAAAAATCTGAAATCTATGCACTCCTCTCAAGTCAAATAAGCCCAGGTATTGTGTCAAGGAAAGAAACATAAGATAACAGCAAAAGCCTCATGCTCTCCACCAACTCTCTGTCCCTGAGCAGGGAAAGCAGAACTTTAGAAAAGGCTTAAAACATAAAATTTTGTAATGGTGATGCAAAAGTGAGGATTCTTCTGTGATCTATGGGTGGTACTAGGGATTGCTCATCTTGCTAGGAAGCATCTGTTACAGGACAGGCCTGTTTCTGCTTTCATGATCTGCATTGCTCTGAATTATTTTTGCTCCTCTAACCTTTCATCTCTTTCTTTTCTGATTGTTATTCAAAAGATCTCACCTAGCCCACCAGGCTTTTGTGTCAACAAGGAGTGAAACCCAAGCAGAGTCAGCTAAGAATTTCCATTACTACTAGCTGCAATTACGTGGCTCAATACTAGGTTCCTAATGAATGTTTTGAGGTTTAATTTTCATCTGTGCAGGCAAGGTCTCCATAGTGTCTTGTCCAGGCTGATCAAGCAAGTGAATCATTTGATGCTTAGCTTCTCCAGCATGTCACATAGCCAAGGCTGTCAGCAGTCCCCTGGTTTAACTGAAATGCTTAGCAGCTCCCGAGTATGAATGTCACTGTTCAGAGTTTCCCATTTCTTGTGCTGTCAGTGTGGAGTGTATAGACTGGTAGTCTCCAGGAATGATGAGCTCTACCACTTTAAAGGAGGAATTTTGGGCTCTTTTCGAGCTGGGAAATCTCTAATACAATGTCACACATGCATTTTGGTCCCTATGACATATTACTCCCACCTCCATGTAGGTAGAAAACAAATTCTGAAAAACATTCTTTGATCTTCCACCCACTGATCTGCTTGAAATTTAAGTTCTGTGCTGCAACTCGAGGGAAGGAGGAGTAGGAATATAATTTATACCATATTTAAAAAAAAAAGAGAGAGAAGAGGAGAAAACATTACTTCCACCAGTTTTAGAATTATTGCTGTATAAATCTTTAGTATTCCTTCCTTTTATTTGTCACCGCACTTTTCAAATGACATTGGACTACTCTGTCCCAGTTACACTGTTTTCTTTCAAGCAAGAGCACTAGGTTGCTCCTTAAATTTAGATTTTTTTTTTTCCTCCTTTTCTGTGATGTTAAATGGAACATTTAGTTTCTGTCTTGAGGTCATGCTTCCTTGGGTGATGAGTATTCGTAAGATCCTGGTACAAACATGGGGCAAATCCAAGCCACCTATTTTCTGCCCTGCTGACAGATGGGTTCTGGCAGGAGTTGTGAGGATTAGGAGGGATTTCTCTTGCTTTTGGGGCAGGACAGCTGGCTGTCACTCCATTTGTGAAGGAAAAAGATGTCAAAAGTTATGCCTATGTTCTCCTCTGGAGCTGCTCCTTCCATGGTGCAATGCTTGCAAGTGCAGGTGTCACCCATGTGAAACCTGTGTGGTTCTCAGAGTGGCCTGGATTCTTCTCTTTTCTGCCCTTTTCCCTGCCTTTTCCTGCCTTTTTCCTTTATGTTGTTCTTGTGTTTGCTGTCGGAGTCAGAAGGAAGCATTGCAGGGTGGTTGGTTTTTTATGCATATCTCTGGGGGAGTGCTGGGTGGTGAAGTGCTTGGTGTTGTTGAGTCTAAGCATGCTCACTGCAGGGACAGAGACAGCGATTGTTTGCAGCTGACCTGAGAGGGCTGGTAGGCTTTGCACCAGTGCTTGGTTCACCTCTCTGTGGGTTTTTGTCACAGCTGTGCAAAATTTTATGGTTTTGGTGATTTAATGGATTTGTTCAAGGTGTGGCTGGTTTTTGTAGCTACATTTGTTAGCTTTAACTTAAGGAACTTGGTGGTCCATGTTGGTTGGTACCTACTATGAGGCTCACTTAATTTCTGTCATCCCTGTTGGCAGTAGACAATAGTTCCTAAAAGGACGAGTGCAAGAGGAGAAACTTTTTCCCCTGGATACTATAATACTTTGCCAGGAAACACAACAACAAGTCTGTGACACAGAGCTGTTTTCAGATACGCTGTGAGGAAAACGAAGATGGGTAATGGCATCTGGACACTTGCAGTGCTAATCAAGATAAAGGGGGCATGGTTTCTTTGCATCCCTGTTATTATCAAAGAGCTTGTTTTCATTAAATCTGTCGTCTCCCACCATTCTCATCAAGGCATTTATCTGAGGAATGGTTTCTTTTAGCTCAAGATAGAGCATGGATCCCAGAGAGGTGCAGTGATACCAGAATTGATTTGGCCAATATGGTTTTGTCACTCTGCTCACTTTTACAGCCTTGCTGTTGTAAAATGTCAGTAGTAAAGACTTGTGTGTGTAACCACAAGCCAGCTGGTTGTGGACATGCTTTTAGCCTGCTTCTCATGTAAATTAAAATATACAGACTTCAGTTGCCGTCATGGGGTCATAGGAGCAGTGCTTGTATTTTCCCAGTGCTATGAGTTGACGTGCTTTACTTCATGGTTGAGATGGTCTAAAAGCACATGCTTATGCAGCTACAATAACCTGGTTGACATGGGATAGCCTTCTGGTCTGCAGTAATTTGACCACTTTCCATTGTAAGGATTACTTTCCATATTGTAAGAGAAATCAGAGTCATCCCCAGGGATTCTGTCAGAGCCTATAGCTCTAGTGTGTGGACTACAATATAAACCATAAGAAAATAAAAGATTTTTTCTCAAAGACATCAACAAGTGTTTTTTGCTGATAAATTCGGATTGGGATAAATCCCAACATCTCCGTAAATGTCTGGGAATAAGGTACTGTGGTTAGTGGATGGTAGGAGTCTCTCATGGGGAAAGCTAGGTGGAGAATTTTGGTTACTAATTTTGAAATTTTCTGTCAATATCTGTCATTCTGCCACCATACCTGCTGTTACCCTCTTAGGGTTTCTGTTGATCTAGTTGCTTATGCATGTAGAAATGAAGCTGTTGCTCTAGTGTTTCTGCTGTTCACAGGGATGGCAGTTGCAGACATTTAGATTTAATCTTGATTGTAAGCTATCCGTGGCCAGCAGACCTCAGAAATCATTATCTTAGAATGCCAGTTCAATGTTACTGTTGATCAATTGCTGAACTCTGGTTCTGTAGCCATTGTGTATGAGTAGCTTATCCAGCAGAATTAGCTTTCCCCTCTCTTTTGGGGGAAAAGGAAAAAAAAAAAAAGGATGAAGGAAGAAGGAAAGCAGTCTTATGAAAGATTTAATGTTGTTTATTTAACAAACAGTATTTAATAACAGCATTAAATAGTGTCACTTTTCTGTGCTACACAAATATGTTAGTGGATCTTGAAAGTATATTTCAGGTAATTGATGTGTGTGTGTTTAGGTATTTTGTTAGTTTTTGTTGTTGGTATTTTTGCTACTGGGATCAGGCTTAAGTGATGCTAATGGATTCTTGCAGCTTTGTGTGAGTACACTGGAGTTCTTCAGACACAATAACATAGTCCTTGGGTTTGGTCCCTAAAACCTAGTATTGATTTCACTTTGAATTTTACAGCTTTTCTTCTTTACAGCCCCATGATCTGGAAGACAGGGACAGGGAGCAGAATGAAGCCCTCGTAATCTGAGGGGAAATACTTAGCAACCTGCTGCACCACTTAGACCGACATGGGTCTCTGGGGCTGGAGGGGGTCACCCAAGGGTACTGAGGGAGCTGGTAGAAGTGCCCACCAAGCCGCTTCCCATCATTTATCAGCAGTCCTGGCAAACCGGGAAAGTCCCAGTTGACTGGAGGTTGGCAAATGTGATGCCCATCTACAAGTAGTACTGAAAGGAGAATCCAGGGAACTACGGGCCTGTCAGTGTGACCTCAATGGTGGGAAGGTTATGGAGCAGATCGTCTTGAGTGCCATTGTATGGCATGTACAGAGTAACCAGGTGATCAGGCCTTGTCATTATGGGTTTATGAAAGGCAGGTCCTGCCTGACTAACCTGATCTCCTTCTATGACAAGGTGACCTGCTTAGTGAGTGAGGGAAAGGCTGTAAATGTTGTCGACATGGGCTTTAGTAAAGCCTTTGACACCATTTCCCACATCCTTCTCCTGGGGGAACTGGCTGCTCATGGCTTGTGTGGGTGGACTCTTTGCTGAGTAAAACACTGGCTGCATGGCTGAGCCCAAAGAGTGATGGTGAATGGAGTTAAATCCAGCTGGAGGCCAGTCACAGGTGGCATTCCCCAGGGCTCAGTGTTGGGACTGGCTCTGTTTATTTAATATCTTTATCAATTATCTGGACGAGAGGATCATGTGCACCCTCAGTCAGTTTGCTGAAGACACCAAGTTGGGCAGGCATGTTGATCTGCTTGAGGGTAGGAAGGCTCTACAAGAAGGGTCTGGGCAGGCTGGAGTGATGGGCTGAGACCAGTTATATGAGGTTCAGCAAGGCTGAGTTCTGTGTCCTGCACTTGGGTCACAACAACCCCATGCAACGCTACAGGCTTGGGGAGGAGTGGCTGGGGGGGGGCCCCGGGGGAAAAGGTGGCAGAAAAGGACCTGGGAGTGCTGGTCAACAGCCGGCTGAGCCAGCAGTGTGCCCAAGTGGCCGAGAAGGCAAATGGCATCCTGGCCTGTATCAAAAGTAGTGTGGCCAGCAGGACTAGAGAAGTGATTATCCCCTTGTACTCTGCACTGATGAGGTTGCACCTCAAATACTGTGTCCAGTTTTGGGCCCCTCACTACAGGAAAGACCTTGAGGTGCTGGAGCGTGTCCAAAGAAGGGCAATGAAGCTGGTGAGGGGTCTAGAGCACAAATCTTATGAGAGGCAGCTGAGGGTTGTTCAGTCTAGAGAAAAGGAGGCTGAGGGGGGACCTTATCACTGCCTACAACTACCTGAATGAAGGGTGTAGCAAGGTGCATGTTGGTCTTTTCTCCCAGGGAGCTGGTGATAGGACAAGAGAAAGTGGCCTCAAGTTGCACCAGGGGAGGTTTAGGTTGGATATTATGAAAAAATTCTTTACTGAAAGGGTTGTCAAGCATTGGAACAGGCTGCCCAGGGAAGTGGTTGAATCACCACCCCAGAATGTATTTAGAAGACTTGTAGATATGGCACATGGTTTAGAGGTTGACTTGGCAGTGTTAGGTTTATGGTTGAACTTGGTAATCTTAAGGGTCTTTTCCAACCAAAACAATTCTATGATTCTGTGATTCTTGTGTTGTTGAGTGATGTTAGGAGGACCAATTAAGGACTGAGTACGTTTGACCTCCCTGGGAAACTTGACCAGTAGGAGGAAGAGATGGGAAAGAGCTCATTACACAGTAAGTTGGAATAACTGCCTGTTTTGTCTATGGGTGATGTAGTCTGCCATAGTGCCTATGACAGGTGAAAAACTTTTGAGTTGCTTTAAAAGGGTGAGGTGGATGGACTAGTAGAGACTGTGGTTTACCCCTCCTGCACCTGTTTTAGCCCAGAGTTTCAAATTCTCCTGCTGGTTTATGGTTTGCTCCTTAGAAGTGCTGGTAGGGAAGGTTCATAAATACGGTCAACATTCATACACCCCAGTAGTGTGACTGGGCTGTTCAGATGAAATAGTGACTGAATATCTGCATTCTGCCCTTTTCCCACCACCTCTTTGTTGGCCTCTTATCAAGAGGAAGATCATGTCTTCTGGACATACCTGGAGGGTCACCTGGATGTAGACAGCTTTGATGTCTCTGGTATTGCACAACCATATCAGCCCCTCTTTAAAAAAATCCCTTCTATCCCTTGATTTATGTTAACAATCCACTTCTTCCTCAGAAATCCCTGTTGTTCAGTTACAGACAGGAATCAATTCTGCGTGCATGCAAATTTCTAAAATGGTGGGACTTCTCCAATGTTAAAGAGTGGTCTTTCCCCAGAAGACAGTCACTGTGTACACAGGGCTACTGGCTCAGTCAGACAAGATTGTTAGCACTTGCAGATGAAAATCAGGGGCACTGATGAAATCTGAGTTGAATCCCTGAGCTGAAGATGTTTAAGGCTTCAAAAGCATGATCTCAGGAGGCTCTCTTTTGGAGAGTATGAGCTGAGAGAGAAGTGTTTCCCATATTCCATTGGGAAAAAAAACCAAAACAAAACCAAACAAACAGCTGAACAAGATGCAGCCTGTCACACTTGGTGTTTTGGACTGCTGCTTGGTTACAGCTGAACCAGACTTGTTCCCTTGTGAATTAAAGTTATTGTCCTGCTTGAGGATCTGCTAACCTGAGCTCAGAGGATGCTAGGTGGAGAACTGCTGCACTGAGGTAGCAACGATGATGCTATGCTGTGGGCAACAGAAGATAAATGTTGCCATGATTCAGTCTAGCTTGTGTTTAATAATGAAATTGCTCTTCATAATTCACGTTGGCCTAGGTCTGCATGCAATATTTAGGGAATGTAATTATTTCAGGTGTGTTGAGGGTGCTTAGGGCCTTATAAATCCAAGAGCAAGAATAATCTGCTAGGCAGGGGGCTGGTGGGAAAGGGAGTGATTTGTGGCCATTTACGTAGCATCTGTCAGGACCTGCTACTTAGCTGTTTGATTGCAGTCAAAATTTCCTCTAAGAAGAGATTTTTTTTGAAAAGCTTTTCCTCTAGCAGTGGATAATTTCAGATAGATTAAGTAGCATAAAACCTTTTCTGGGAAGTGATAAAGTAACTTAGAGCGTGTAATTGCTTGTTGCCAGATAAAAATGGTCCTCTGTTCCTTCAGGTACCCCCTAGCAATGACAGGTTTGTCTATAAAGGCTGGGGTACATCTAGGATTTGATCTTAATGTGTGAGGTTGGAGTGGTCTTGCTAGACTTGACTGTGGTGGAAATGAGAATGCATTCTGCTTGTTTACCAGGTGGGAAGAAGTCTGTACCTTAAGAAGGACAACGGCAGGATCTGTGGGGAATCAAAAGCATGTCACCCCAAGAACAGGTTTTATAGTGATATTTAGGTTGCTTGTTCCCTGTTCCACTGGCCATTGTCTTTCAGCCTGGTCCACACTGATTGCAATCTGTGGACTGGATTTGCATCTGTAGCATCCTTGAGGGTAACGCAAACAAAAGGTGACTGATGACTGAAGGGCTGCTGCATAGTGGAGAGGCAGCAATGTCTTTTATGAGCAAAAATGCACCTAGGACGATAATGTGGCTGTCTAGCTATTTGCCCACTAAGGATGTAAATCCCTGATTGCAAGAGGCTGGGAAGATGTAACTGGGGGAAAAGCCCACTCAATTAGTCTGCTTCTTATCTACTCCTCAGTGCTGTCATGCATGTGACGTAGGATGAGCATACTCTTGCTGTGTCTTAACATAGCTCAGCTGACATGGAATGGGACTCAGGTGTGAATGGGGGCCAGAGCCTTTGGCTGCCCAACGCGTTTCAGCACAGGACATTGACATCGGAGTGCCAGGACAGCAACCCCTCTTCTCTGGCTGCATGCACAGACTTGCAGCTCCCTGTGAGTCGACAAGAGGCTCTTGTGTCCTCCCAGACCACAACCTCGCTGCTGCTGGACTTGCCCTGCCTGGTGGGCTGGCATTGTGGGGCAGGTTGCTGAACCCAGTGTTAGCCCACGATGAGGTCCCCATGCTGCACAAGCTGTTTGCCTCTTCTGAGTTCAGGATGATGTCCCTGTTGTCCACTTCTGCCTTAGTGCTTGCACGAGCTGCTCCACCTGCCCTGGAGTATGCCGACAGTTGCCACAACCCCGTGCAGAGCAGAGCAGAGCAGAGCAGAGCAGAGATCTCTCTGTCTCATCAGAGCAGGTTGCTATGGCAATGCACAGTCTGCTGCGCTCTGGGTCTCCAGGAGCCAGAAATGATGGTGGTTTTGCAACACTGAGGTAAACATCTCTCTTTTCCCTTATATAGCGCATCCACCCCTGGTTAAGAGCGCTGGCTGCCATCGGCATCGGCCTCCTCTCGCCCCCTGCGCAGGGGAGAGTGGCTCCAGGTGCTGGGAGCGCGCCTGAGCCGCGGAGCCTGGCTGCCGTGGGTTGGAGCGGTGCCTGCAGCGTGCGTGGGCTGTGGCAGTGGCCCTCCTGTCGCTGGGTGGTGTGGGTTTCCCACTGGGGAGGAACAGGGTACTGCTCGGGAGCGGCATTGCTCGCAGGGCCAGCTGCTGGAGTGTGCTGTTTGCTGGCGGAGGGGTATGGCTACAGCTCTCCTGGATGCCAAGGGTGCAGATGGGTCCCCAGCTGCTCGCTCGCAGCTCTCTCGATGGTTTGCACTGGTCATCTTGGGCAAGTCACCTGCTTTCGCCTAACTCCCTCTTAGAGCCTGAAAGTGATCTTGCTGTTCCTTGCCCCCTGGGAAGGCACCCCAAGGATGCTAGCTAACAAGTGCAAATGAATAGAGTTGTGGAAATTTGCTGGGGATCTCTCTGGGCGTTGCCAGAACTTTGTTGTGGTGCTGTGGGCTTTCATTCATTTCTCCACTGCTTTAAGAATCCATCGGTATTTCTCACATCCAGAAGCCTGTAGCTGGCAGGTGATTGCAGACTTTTTACGGTGTCCTTTGTTACTGCAGAGAGTAATGAGCATGACAGGCTGTTGCAGGCAGGGAAGTGTGGATGTGTGAACTGAAAATGAATCTCTTGCTTGATCTCCTGGCATTTGTTCCAGCATCTTTCTCTCCACCTCTCTCCCTCTTGCTGTTGGTGTGTGTGTGGAGGGGGAGTGGATGCTGGAGGGGGGAGTGGAGGAGGGGAGGAGTTTCTAGCAGCCTCTTTTTTTTTTTTTTCCCCCCCCCCCCACCCCCTCCGTCCAGTGACGTGAGCAATGCCTGGAAGAATCAGCCTGGCTCCAAACAGTGTGCCTGAAGATGCTGGAGAAAACAGCCTAGTGCGCTTTAAGCAAACACTGATTGCTTGAGCCTGAGCTCTCCAGACATAACCTTTTCCAGTTCCTCTGCAGGGGATTGGGAAGTGCCATTACCTTTCTTCTCCCCCATCCCATACACTCACTTTTGGAAATGATCGGAGTTAACAGTGTTCAGAGCACCAGCAAAGTCCGGGTGAGAGCCACAGGTTCGGTGAAATACTCCCGAGAAGAATCTCTCTGGCGGCAGTCCCATCGGTCAAAATCTATGAAAATCTCAAACTCCTCTGAGTTTTCTACTAAGGAAAGCAAGGTAAATAACTAAATGTTAATAGTGTTTCTCTCTGATAGGAGTGGAGGTGGTGGTGTTGAAAAGGTTACAGTCTGCAGGAATTAAGGGCTCTGGATGATCTGCAGTGATGACAGAATTGCTGTCAGGTCAGAAAAAAATATCTAGGCTTGAGGAGAGACTTGAAGGTGAAAAAGGTCTGGTGTGTGGCAGGGATTGAGTCTTAGAGGAATGCCCTGTCGCTGAGCTTGGTGCAATAGTAAACAGTGAAAACTTGCTAGCGAGGATGCTAATCGGAGCTCAGCCCTTAGGAAAGGTGCCAGAGTTGGCAAGTGATGTCCTTGGGATTATCTGTTTAATGGGAATGATTTTTCATAGAAAAAATAGTTTTTGCTCCTTCTCTGTAGCTCTGTGGTTTAGTAGGTGTGGGTGCTGGGTAAAAAATATCATCTCTCTTGCATGCTTAATTACATATTGCCATCAAGTATTTATTAGGAATGCATCACTTGTGCGTTTATAGGAATACCTTAGTGTATTGTAGCCATTGGTAGCACAGGCTATGCCCAGCTGCTACAGTGGCTGTGTGCAGCATCTCCCTTACCCAGACTAGCCCAGTTGTTTGGTTTCTAGGCAAACAACCCCCACTCCATGCAGTATTGTTTCTTTCCTCATTCCTCGCTCCAGCTCAATAACTGAGAGCCACCCAGGAACCCATGGCAAGAGCTTTAGTAGCCATCTCCCTCCCAAAGGTGCTCCGTGTCTCCATGGGTTGGATGAACTCAGTGCAGTGACCAAATATGCCTCTAATTTCTTTCCTGCTGCAAATTGATTCTGCCTTGGGATTAGAATATACAACCATTTGCAAAGGTGTGTTGAATGAGGCTGAAGTATTTCAGAGTGTCAGTCAAAGGCATTTAACCATGTCCTGTATCCACATACATGCAAACAAGCAGGCACATGCATGGATCTTCCTGTTCTGTGCCTTCCCTGAATCTCAAATCTGTCCTGAGAGAAACCTTTTCTGCCCAGTACTGCACAGTAGTTCCTAGCAGATCACTGTCTGCTGGCTTACAGGTTGTATGGCATTTTAGAGCCTCAGCTGCAGATCTTTAATCATGAAGTAACACAAACGGAACTAAATGAAGTATTTTATTCAGTCTAGTTTCAGGAACATCCATTTTGAGGGTCTTACTGACTATAACTAAGAAACTGTGTACTGCTAAGGTTGTGGCAGGATGGCACTGCTAGCATGGCCATCCTTCTCAGGCTGTTGCTGATGCAGTATCTGCTGCTCTAGCAAATGCCAAAGTAAAGGCTGCATCTTGCAGGTGCTCTGGGACCCTGCTCTTGTGATCATGTTCGCCCTAGGCATGGGAATAATTGCACGGTATTTGATGGGAGGATTTATCTACGGAAAGTCTCTGCATATGGGGGAAACTCGGGTCTTTTGACATTAGGTGAATCACTTAATCTCTGTACCTCTGTTCCCTCTCCCAGGCTTTGTGCTCACTATGTATGCATGGTGTAACATCCTCAGGGCAGGGACTTTCTCCCAGAGATGGCATCTGACATGTGGTGTCTCTGTGGGATTCACGTTTCTGCCTTCTGAGTTGTGTAGGTTGTTGTGTGAGAGATATCCACTTCTCCTGCCTCTCTCAGAAGATTGGGAAGCATACTGCAGCTTTGGTTTTGCTTGTAGTGCTGTTCCCTTATTTCATACAAAGACATTTGTGTCTGTGGAGCATCTAAGACCTGCAAAAGCTGTGTTATGGAGGGCTGAGCAGATCCCTACATGCCCATCAGTGACGCCTGCCCAGTTGACAAGATGACAAGCAGCTCTGCCACTGATTGGTCTTGTGATTTTGGGCAGCCCTGTTCTTTCTGTATGTCTGTTCCCCCTTCTGACTGTTTTGCACTGATTTAGAGAACTGATTTATATTTGAGTTTTAGCTCTTCTGTTGTGTTGATGGAAGAGACCTGGAAGTTGTTGCTGCTGTGTGGCATTGCAAATGAGGTCTTTTTATCAGTGTAAGTATGTGAGTATGTGCTTATACATCACCTCTCACGAAGTATCTTCAGTTCTAGGCTGGGCTTTCAGGACAGTGGTGCTGTGTAGACCCCCTTGGTCTCAAGTAGGGCTTGATTTGTACGCTTGTCCTCTTCCATACTTCTGTGATTGTGTTTCCCACTTTGTGTCTGAACTGCTTTGTATTTTATGGGCTTCCCCTACAAAGTAATTAAAATGTTCAAGACCTGTTTCTGTTACTGTTTCAGCTGATTTAGTGCCGGAGACAGATGAAGTCATTTGTGCCTAAGAAACATACTCTTCTGATACTTTGTACCTATATGACTCAGCCTATTTTGCTGATCTAGAGAATATTAAATATCCTCATTCTCTAGCCAGTATGAACAAGGCACCAACATGGTGCCTGCATATGAGGTCTGCCTGCTGGAGCATTAAAGCAGCTAGGTAGCCCAAGGACCCATCATCTCCTTGAAAAACATCAGGCTGTGCTTCTGTGCACGCATTTGTACACACATGCACCTGTACATATACAGGCCCCATCAGGTGATGCATCCTGGGCGTGTATTATAGGCAGGTATCACATCCCCAGACCAGCAGCAGAACCTGTGAAAAGGGTACTGTGGTGTTCTGTTGTTCTCGGGAGAGCAGGCTCAAACCCAGGCTGCAAGCAAGGTGACTTCAGAGGACCTTAGGATTGTCTGTGTGACCCAGCATGCTCAGCAGTCTCTTCTCCTGACAGACTCTGTTTTCCTGCAGCCATGGACTGAATTGCAGAGTGCCTGTGCCTGTCCTGCCTGCAAATACACAGGGCTTGTAAAACAGTTTCTGAAATAGGCTGTGTAGGTGCTCCGCTATCAAGAAACACTTCTCTAGCTTTTCCTCTTTTCACCTCTAATAATCCAGTATGAGGCCTTTACTAGTAACACTGATGAAACACTCCAGCAAGTACAGAACAAATCTCTTGAAGCAACCACCATGTATCAGTTTTACACAGGACGCATTTCTTGTGTGGCATTAATTTCTTGGCTCTCAGGAGCCCCAGCTAACTATCCTTTTCTGTTTTATGATGATGTATCTGGCAAAATCTTTCCTTCCTTTTTTCTTTCTCCTCCTTCCTCCCCTTCTCCATACAACCCAGATTTCTAACAGAGGACTTTCTCTTAGAAATGTTCTCCTCCAGTTGGTGACGCACTTGAAATTCCCTGGGTGAAATGATCTCCTTTCCTTCCCCCCTAAAACATTCCTATCAACCCTATCTCCACCCACACCAAAACAACATTCATCGGTTCCATATGCTGCTGAACAGCTCTGTGCTGTTTTATGAATAATGTATGCCGGCTTGTTAGAAGAACGTTTGTTGTACAAACCAGTGGAATTTGAAATTGAGAACAATATCAGCAGATATGCCATGCCGTGCACTAACCCACAGGCTTCTTAGGGTACTACTGTGGCATCCTTGCTGCATCCTCTTCAGAAGGGGGGGAAATGCATGAGACGTCGGGAGCATGTGGGCTTTGAGCCTGGCAAGGAGCTACAGTCAGTGATCAGAGCCCTTATCCTTGCCTTACCAGGTGTTACAGATCTGTGCATGAGGAGAAAATGTCAAGATCTGGATATTGGGGGAAGGTGGCAAATAGGAGATGGTGAGGTAGTGTAGATCTGCATGCAAGGAACAGTTCTGGGGGAGGGTCAGCCTTCAGATAATCACTGAAACAGCAAACGGGCAGTGGTATATAGCAATGTGTCGCACCCCATCCAAACCTGGCAGAAGGCAGTGACACAGACACACTCCCAGGTCCAAAGGACAGGCACACTAACACCTATCAGGACTGCATGCAGATACTTGTGATATCTGGTATCTGTTGCCTCTGTAGCCTGTTTTATTTTTGTAGAGTTCTGCTACTTTTGTTGGTTTTCCTCTCTCCAATAAATAGCGTATGGTGGGAGCTGGGGCTGGTGTCTGGCTGACTGCTGTGATCTGAGGGGCGGAGCTGATGGACCAGTGCTGAGTGACTGGGTGAGATGCTGAACTTCTGACTGAACGCTTCTGACTGCAAAGACTGAGCATGTCTTTACCCGGAGGTTTGACTGGGGCTTCCTTGGTTGCCTGGGGTCAACTGTACCACTACCAGCTGGAGGTGACGAAGAAATGTCCCCAGGCAGGGCTTCTTCTTACAGTGGTATCAGAGGAAGGTGGCAGGAGCCTGAGACAGAGTGCACAAGTGCACCCCTGTTCTGGGGGCTGAAAAAGCCACCTGCAGTAGCTCCTTTAATGGTCAGATAGTCATTCCTTCAATAACAGCTCCAAAAATTGGGTTGGAACTGGGTGTGAGCAGAAAGCCTGGGAGGCAAAAACTGGAGAAGAAAGTTTGGGTCATCCCTGCTGGCTCTCTGAACTTTGTTTTCCCCGTTTATCCACTCACGGCAGGCATTTCTGGCTCCTTCTCTTTTTGTGCATGGAACAAGTATAAGAAATACCTGTGGTGTATTCCTTTCCCTCTTGTCAGGCTTTTCTGGTGTGTACAGAAAGTCAGTAGTCTCTTTCTAGAGCCAACCCTATGTTGCCTGTTGAGGGAAGGGCTCACACAGTGCCCTGGGACCTCTTGCACACTGCTGGCCAAGCTGTGGGGGCCCTATGCCTGCTTGTTACATTGATGATTTACCAAGATGAGTATCTGGGTAATTCATTATGTCTTTTGTCCCTATGCGCACACCTGGTTGTGCCTTTCTTTTGTTCTCTGCTTCTGCATGCAGAAGCTGAGTCACAGCATAGCCAGCAGCCTGGTTAAATAGGTCCAATGGTTGGCAAATGTGACAAGGTTTTGAGGGAAGTAAGGATGGTGAGTGACCTTTTTTTCTTGGCAGCTTTGTAATATAAACAGAAGTTTTCACAAGCACTCTCTGCATAGTTTTGCTTCTCTTTCCAAATTGAATAGGAGTACCAACTGGTGAGAGCTTATGAAAATCTGGATTTTTAGTTGACCTGCCTGCTTACCTAAGGGAATGGAACTTCTTACAGAGTTAGAGGCTTCCACTTAAAAAAGAAAGTGTAAGTTTCTTGCTGAGGTATGAACAAATACAAACAAATCCCACAAATACTTAACAAATCCCCTTGTTTTTTCATACTGCAGTCTGCTAAGTGTCAAATTGGAGCTGTAAGAAACAGCATTTGAGTTAAGATAAGGAAAGTGTCTGGGATGTTGCCTACTATTCTGTTTTATGCAGCAGGTAATTTTTTTTTATTCTCCCTTCAAAACTGCCTTTGTTTCTCCAGACACCTTAGATCAGTGCTGGGTCTCAGGTGTGGTGGAACCAGAGATAACCAATACTCAGAAAAGGGAAAGCTGCACGAGTAGGCTTTTGCGATCTGAGTAACAGAGTTTAAGAGCTGAAGCAGTGAAGCTGGATACCGCTGAGTAATTGGTAGCTGGGGGCTTGGATCCTGCCTTCAGTAGCCTTGGGTGCCAGAAAGGACAGAAAGTCTCTTCCCTTTCCAAGTGGTATTGGTCCAGCTTGGAAGATGGGACCCATGCAGTATTTGTTCTGGCACTCCCTGCTGTCATCCACCCTCCAGTTTTCTGGCTTAGATAGCAAATTTGCCAAGCACTTCCCAGGCTAGAAGATAAGAATCTGTGATTGTTGTCAAACTGTAAGAGTGCTTTAAATCAGAGCTTTTTTTTTTAATTCTCATTGCCTAGAGAGAAAACATGAGTTAATAAAACCTGTCCTTGCAGCTAGTTAAGTATCATGAAAGTCATGTCCCCGCCATAATCTCTGATCAGCTTTGTTGCAATTTAGTGAAGCATTTAAGTGCTTGTCTCCAAGTTTGTTTGATTTAATCATACTCGAGAGAAGTCTGCTGAAAAGAGCTGCTGTCTGAATCAGGGCCTTGGGAAACAGCCATTAAATAAATGATGGAGCAGGTGCTGGGTTGTATGCGTCTGCTACTGGCTGCAAAACGTGGGAGGAGGAAATTCTACTTCTCTAGTTCATGTGAGAGCCCCGTAGACATTAGGAAAATGTTAAAGCATAAATTGCTTCAGAGAAAGAACGTAAAACAGCTCTAAAAAGCTGGTGAATGCAATGGCAAGTGTGCAGCCCAGCAGCAGTCTCTCCCAGAGAGGTGGGTTGAGGGGCAGGCATGAGAACTCATGTATCTCCATCCCTTGAGAGGTCTGCTCACTGAGGTATCACTGAACACACTTGGTAGACACACCAAACGTGCCCTGTATATGGCTGCCCAGGCTGTGGATACTCTGTAGGGTTTTCTCTTTCTTTTTGTAAATAGCAGAGACTTGCTGAGAAGCTATGTTTCATGCTGTATGGGGGACACTGTGTCCTTCGTCAGATGTATGCCATATGACTGTGTTGGTGTCTGTTATTCCCTAAAGGAGGAAGATGGAGTCTGGCTCATTAGTAGAGATGGGGACAAACACATGTCACTTTCCACAAGGCAAAAGCCTAGGGCATTTGTTGTTCCCATACCAGTCTGGAGTGCTGCTTTTGTATGTCCTGCTCTTTGGCTGTAGTAATCTCTGTAGACTTCTTTAGCAGCAAAATCCCATAAAAAGCAGTACTGCACAAGGCAGGTGTTCATTTTCAGAGGTCCTGACCCAATCTTGTCGGCATTTGAGCCAGGGAGCAGCAAAAGACATTTTTGATACCCCAGGCCAGGTTTTTGCTATGTTTCAAAAGCTCATCCAGCCAGCTGGGGAAAGAAATGCTGCTTCTATAAAAATGGGGAGGCAACTGGGGCAAAAATGCAGCCTCTTTCATTTATATGTAATTTTCTGGCTCAAAATGTAAGAGAATATTTTAATCATAGTAGGAAGAAAAAGATAAGTCAGAGAATAAGAGGGGGCTTTGGCCAAATCATTAGAAACATAGTGGCTTCTGCTAGAAGATACTGAGTGACCTTAGGGAGTCAATGTCAGCATCAGCTGATGAAGAAAAATTGCGGTGTGTCTAATTCTGCTGGACTGCTGACTGTGTGGAAGGAGAAATATTAGTCCTTTCTTTTGCTTTCTTCCTGCTAGGTGGTCTTAAAATCTCTTGATAATTCTCCCCTGAAAATTAAGCAAAGCTCCTACAAACTGCCAGCAACACCCTTTCCCTCACCTTTGTCTGTTTGCCTTTGGATCAGAGCTCCTTAAAGAAGTTTGAAGAAGATAGGTTAACTAGAAATAGACAGTGAAAACTCCAGAGTTGGAAATATTTCACCATATTGCTGTGAGTCGTACAGCAAAGTCCTGTTAGCAGTGAGGATCTCTCTCTGCTAGGTCAGTGTAAGTAGGGTGTGGGGTTATTCCTCCTGGTGGTCATATCTGTTCTGTTGCTCTGAGAAACCTGCTTTTTATGGTACACTGTGACTAAAAGTTGCTGCGTGTGTAGCCTCAGCATGAAGCGAGTTGTACCAGTATGTTTGACCTGCTTGTGTATGGTTCAGTCGAACCAGATTTTCACAGAGCTGAATGTTAAAGATGCTCAAATAGACCATGCAAGGTTTAGAAAGGAGTGAGTGCATCTCAGGATGAGCAGTGGATATGCTTATGGGATTCTTGTTGCAAGTTTAGCTATGGCATATGCACAAGACTAGTTTCAACTCCTCAGTTTTCCAGATTATTTTTGTTTTGGGTCAGAGTTAAGGCTATTTAAATGGTAATGTTTCTGTTGAGAGTGTCATAAGTATTATACTATGTGATTTTCAGTCTTGTTCATACTTGATGTGCTACTTTTTGGTAATCATGTGCATCAACAGTTCTTCTACACGTTAACATATTTTGAGACTGTGTAGGAGTTACGTGCCAGAGGGAGTAGATCTAGCTATGTATATAAGATAAATTACAAATGTGGATTATAAGTGTGAGAATCAGAGACATTCTATACCAAAACACTTCACTTGAGTCAAGTGGCCTATTTGAAGAACTCCATTAGCTTGTAGTAATAGTAGGCATTTGTCCATTGTATGCAACAGCTACTGGAGGGCTGAAATCACTGACACACTTATCCAAGTGATGGACCTACTCCCTCTCAAAAAAATCCATTCCAACTGTGTGCTATCCACCCAGGCTTAAGTCAGCCTCCAGACCCTTTTCTTTGCAGGCTGATATCAACAACAGAATTGTGACCTTTGCTGTCAAACCTACTAGCATCTTTTCCTATTAATTGAAAGAGTAATGATGTTAGCAGGCAGCAGTCCAAGATATTGATCTTCAAGCACAAAAGCTGCTTATTATTCATTTTCTGTTTCGCACTTAGAAATGAAACATGTTTATGTTTAAGTGTGTGACTGGGGAGGGATTCAGGTGTCTATGAGGCTCAGGGGCTTTGGATAGCTATAAAGTGAAGTCTTGGCCCCGTTAAAGTCAGTGAGAAACAATCTCACTATCAGGAATTAAATTGGACCTTGAATTTCAAGGCTGTAGTCTTTTGGCTTTTGCAAACTTAACAAGGTTATTAAAAAAAAAAAAAATATCCAAACAACAAACTCCCAAAACCTGCTTGAGAAAATGACCGTTATCTCAAACCCTGCATTCTGGTGTTTTTCCCTTAGATGAGATCTCTGTTCGAGACTTTTGCATTACTGTGAGCAGATATGTTACTTTCTTCCTCAGAGACAGCTTGCTTGCTGGTATTAGGTAATTTTCTTCAGCGTATTAATGTATGTGTAGCAGGGGTCAAACAATGATTCCATCTCATTTTTCTCTCTTTGCAGGCCCTCTACAATTCAATCAAGAATGAGAAGCTGGAATGGGCAGTGTAAGTACGCTGTGTAGAAATTAGGAGTTTAAAAATAATACGTGTGTAGTAATCTGTTTATATGTCCTATGTCACCATCGAAGTGGGCTCCAAAGCCTGTAGAAGATAGCCAGTGTACATAATGAGTTTGCTTTTCTGTTAATGAATGACCTTGCAATACTGCCTCATTTGTTTCTCCTTCAAGGGGAGTTGTTAGTGATAGGAGCCAACTGCATTTGTAAGGAAAGAGGACATTTCATTTAGTATGAAACCTCAGCCTGAAAAGAGAGAAATTAAATCCTCCGTTGTTCTGTGACTGCATAAATAAAACAGAAGCTGATTTATCCCTTTAGCTTTGGGTACTTGTGTCAGAGGCACTGAATAGAAACACATGTCTTGGATTGAGTTTCCTGCTGTTGGTTTATTGTCTTGTTTTGTCTCCTGATTAACTATGGGTAACTTAACAACAACCTAATATGAAAGATGATAAATTGGACAAAGTCCAATATCCCCTGTCCTCAGCTGCTTTTGACAGGCTAACACTTGTTAACTATGGAAATACTGCAGACAGGAAAGAGCTTCAGTTTCTGATTGTGTTAAAATGACATTTCTCTGTGCTTAGGTTTTATGTGGTCTAAGTATGCCAGCAAATAGAAGGGTCTGCTTTAGATTTTGCTGCTTGCAGAACAGTGGATTCTGGTGTAAGAATGATGTCTTTTACCTCTTTTGGCTGTACAAGATGTTTACCTGCTTGGTTTTATATATCTGAAACCTCACCTTCTTGAGAGCAATGTATGTCTGGATGCATGCTCCTGCATATTTTGTGCTAGAAGTCCTGACAACTGCCATAGGTCTTGCAGGCCCAAGTTCATCGTCTACAACTGAATTTCTCGTCAGGGTATGCATCCTCACTTACAAGAGCTGCTGGTCCCAACTGGGATTGCAGCCCCCCTTCCGAAGTGTGTTGGATAATGTCAGAGTAGTGAGGAAGGTGTGCTGGTAAGGGTGGTCACCAAAAACTGGCATCCCTGATGAGCCTCATAAGAAGCACAGTGGGAGGCATTTTCCAGACCGTGTCTTGGACCTGGAATGTACTGTGTGAATCTTACATGTCACAACGCCAGAGCTGTTTGGGAGACACTCTCTCACAGGTACTTTAGACCAAGCAGAATCCATTATGTGACTTTCTCGATGTCAGAATTTTTCCTTCAGCTCTTGGCAAGAGGCCATACCATATGTAATACACTTGGGCACCCTCCAGGTGGGACCTGGCTCATGCCTGGCTCTGCTCCCATGAGCTTCAATCAAGGTGATTTATGAGATAGCTTGTTCTTGTATAGGTAGTAACTGCTTCAGCATTTACATAGTCCAGTCCCTTGCTAATGAATTGTTTGGGAAAAAATTTCAAGAAGGCTGGAAAAGGGAGAAATCAGAAGCCTCCTTAAATATAACTTTGGGATGTGGATGTAAAGCCACCTTCTCCAAGCAGAATGCTTAAGGTGGCCTATTGTCCATTCCACTCTGAAACTCAGACAGATAGCTGGGACTGATGTGACAGTTACTTTCCATGCTGTGAAGAAAAGCTCATTCTGACCATAGTCAAAGAAACTGTGCCTTTACCTTTAGGGCTGAGGGTGCTGGTTGGAAGAGGGAGCGTGAAGATGCCTCTCATCACTTTTACAGAGATGTGTGGTTGATTTAAAATAATCACCTCAAGGAGCTCCAGGACTGCCTGAGCTAGAAGGAGGAGGCACATCACTCTCTTGCTCTACTGTCGTGATCTGCAGAGAAAGGTGGATAGGAAAGAGACACAGCTGGATTTGCTGTGATGGGATTGAGGAAGATCCTCTTTTTTTCCAAAGAGTATCTCTTTGCTTCCCTGATGCAGTTGGGAGGGGAAGAAGTAGGAGGTAAGGCAAAGGTGGAAACAGGGCTCCAAAACCCAACACAAGCTGCCTCATGATACTGGCATGTTGAAGGAATGCCTTTCCTCCAGCCAGAATCCTTTTGAGGACCTAAGACTTTCTCTAATGAGCTAAGCAATAGTTTAAGAGCTTCTCTGTCAGTATGTTATTTGGTGGATTAATGACTGTCAATAAGTCCATAGGCAGGGGAAGGTAACAGCAATATGTAAGATGGGGGAAGACTGCTACATGATCCTTATCTTAGTAGCTGTGAGCTAGGTGTGTCATCATCCTAAATGGTTTGCTGTCCATTTCCAGTAGAATTACAGTCTGATCCAAAGCACACAGAAAGAAAAGCCTACCATTGATTCCAATTTTGCAGTCAAGAGAAGTGGCACCTTATTCAGCAGATGTGCTTCAGAGACATTCAGTAGAGTATTCACTTATCCTTTATGAACGGGGAAGCATGAGTACAGCTCTGGAAGAGAGAATTGCATTACAGTTCTTTTTGTGCAGTAGTTCCAGGTTCAAATTCTTCAGAAGGTTAAAAGCAAATCACGTACCATGATCTGTAAAATCACAGAATCGTAGAATGCTGTGAGTTGGAAGGGACCCACAAAGATCATCGAGTCCAACTCTTGCCTTAGCATAGGACAATCCCAAGATTCAGACCATGTGTCTGAGGGCACATGTTGTCCAAATGCTTCTTGAATATTGTCAGGCTTGGTGCCATGACCACCTCCGTGGGGAGCCTGTTCCAGTGCTCCACCACCCTGTGGGTGAAGGGCCTTTTCCTAATGTCCAACCTAAACTTGCCCTGGCACATTTATCCTGAACTGGTGAATGTGGGATCCTGAATACACACTTCTAGTCTGCACTGCACCCCTCACATTTTTTGGTTACTTTTCACAGTAGAACTGCCAGAAAACGTTCTGCCATTTACTTAGCATGCCATTTACTTTGCTTGCCATTTCCTCTTGCCTGCCTTGTTGTTCAGTGTCCTGGGAGAAAAGAGAAAAGCACTACGGGAAAACTAACCATCAGAAATACAATTTTTCTTTCTTTTATCCCATTCCGTACTTCCTCTCTACTGCTTACAGTTCTAGATCTCTCCTGTCTGTTGGACTGTGGTTAATTTCTTTGAACAGCAAATGAAGCACTAAGTAGTGACTTCACTTAAGTCATTGGCAGAAGTTCCTGCAATCCTGCTGACCATAGTGAAGCAACATACTATTTCATCCAGTTAGTCCAAGGCATCCTGTTTTCAGTGTGCTGAGGTCACTGGAACCACCCCAGTAGTGCATATAGCCCCAGAAGTTGCGTTGTAATTTCTCATGCTGCTTAGATTTCCCTGAAGGACTTGATATTTCTATGAGATTTTTTCATACATGAGTGGTAAACTCTTGTTCTTCAACCCTGTCATCACCCTTAAGATGAAATGAATTCAAGATTCTGGGAACATGAGCAACAAGATTAAAAGATCTGGGTTTGTTTAGGTGGAAAAGGGAACACTGAGGAGACGGACCCGAATCTATTTTTTTCAGTGTATAAAGGGTGTCGCAGAGCAGAAGGGTGTGAATTATTCTTCACACCCATTGTAGTTGGGCTTAGATTTGAAACAAGGTAAGTTTGGGTTAAACATTAGAAATAGCTCTCTAGCAATAAGTGTTTTAAATCGGGGCATAGGTTTGCCTAGACAAGCTATGGAAGTGCTTTCACTGGAGGTTTCTGTAAACTGATTATTCTGTCCAGAATCCGTTAGGAAGAGTGGATCCAGCCTTAGAGGTATAGAGATGGATTAGCTGTCCTCTTATCATCCTTTGAGTCCCATTTTCTATAATATTATGGCCCAGGTTTTTGTAGATGTTTCTCATCCTTTGGCTTTTGCACTGATCATCATCAGGTGTAAGCTGAAGAAGAATAACTTGATTTCAGAGGTGCCAGAGCTAAATATGTTTTGTTCGTATGATGTCTGCATGGAAATATGGTGGTGAACATTATTGTTCTCCATTGTTTGTAATACTGTGTCTACTTCCTGTTGAAGGTGATAGGAATAATAAAATCATCATCTTAAAACAGACTGAATGGTGATCTAAACTTAGCATATGAAATCCCAAAGTGCTGTTTACAAAACTGCAAAAAACAAATGGCTGCATTTGAGATGGCTGCATCCTGAAAGCTTTCTCTCGGCAGGACAGTGTAGTTTTCAGGAGAACCACTTATGTTTTGACTAGTGGATGATACCATTTTATTTCCAGAGAAGTTTAAACATGGACACAGTATATTCTTTTTTGGTTTTCTGGACTCCACTGAAAATTCCTTGCCTTCCAGACAAACCAAAATAGGTCTTTTTGAGACAGTGATGGTGGGAGAGGGCTGCTGCCAAATCCTTTCTGTGTTTCTTACAGCAAGCTGTGATGCTGACACAGGGATGGTTATGAAGACGTCTGTGCTGAAGCTAACCTTTTTCTAGGTCAAACCCAGAAATCTCTCCCCGTTATAATTAACTCTTTGTCTCCCAAGTTCTAAGATGTTTCCTGTTTGCAGCTTCATGATTGATTTTAGAGAGGGGTCAGGTGGTAATCACCTGGTTCTCCTTTCTTCTTTCCTCCATTTGGGAAAGGTGCCAAAATTTCTCTCCACTGGTTTCTCAAGTAATTTTCCTAATACAGATGCTATCAATTCCACAGATTCATATAATTATGTATTACAAATCTGAATATTTTTTTAAATGGCAATTTTTAAGTGGATAAACCCAGCCTTTTGCCATGTTGTGTAAGTTTCCTGTTTGAACAAATGCAGAGACAAAGCAGACTTTTAAAAAAATAGAGGGTTTGGACCCTGTCTTTCCAGCTTAGTGACTTTGAAGTTTTTCAAGGCAGAACCTCAAATCAGGCTGTAGGGTGTGCAGAACTGTTTTTGTAACTGAGAGAACCAGGTGGTGGTTTTCTCCCAGAAGACAAAAATGGCACTTTGTTGTGTAGGGTCTTTTTGGGGAGAGGCAAAAATGGCAACTTCTACATTTTTGCTTGTGTTTCAAATCTGCATGTTTAAGAATAAGGGGCAAACTCTTTCTGGTTGTCAGTGACCATGCATTTGGGAAGGAAAACATTGTTATTTCAATGCTGTATCTTTAAGTTATAAAGCAAGGAGATTCTGGCTTTGGTGTGCTGGTTCTCATGGGCAGCCAGTGCCCTGGTTACTGCTCTGTTTGCAGGTCCTTTTCCAAAGAGACAAGCTAAGGGAGAAGGGAGGGGAGGAGCAGGAAGTGAAGCTCCTTGTTTTGGGAAACCTTGGAAATATCACGTGCCATAAGCAGAGTTTTTGAGAACTTCTAGAGGTGGTAGCCTTTTCCTGTCACCAGTACCCTGCAGAGCAGAGATTCTAGTAGGTCCAGCTTCCCATGGATGGAAACGAAACCTACAAGAGGGTTTACAGCCATCAGACCCTTTCACTTGTCAGGGAGTAGTCACCAGAGGAATCACTTCCAGATCCAAGCCAGGAATGATCTCCCTCTGCTGATCAAAGACAGAAAATATCTCAAAACTTCTGCAGACCTAAGTGGGCCCTCATGAGGATGTTTTTCTACTGAAATGTGTGATGGAACCAATGTGGGTTTTTTTATTCCTTAAAGGCACAAGAATTGTGCTATTTCTTGTACCAAATGGAAAGGAGAGGCACCAGGCCTGTCCCTGGCAAGGACCTGAGCTCTGCCTGTGTCACGCAGATCCATGACTGAACAGACCTGCACAGAGACGTCACACACTGACTCTTACCTCTGCATCACAGGAGGCCTCCATCCTCCATGCCAGGGATGCTACAGGACTTGAATGGCTGTGAGAGCCATCTGAGGATGAGGAAGTAGTTAGATCCCCCACAGGCTGTGATTTTGAACAAAGATCAGTTTTTAGGGGTATATATCCAGAGGACAGCTGAATTTCCTACAGCTCTTCCTTGCAGCTGTACTCTGAAGGCTGGTGAGGAGTAAGCTCAAATTGTTTCATCCTTGATAAAGCCTATATGGGACCTATCTATTCAGGCAGCTTTGTTGAGTATGTAAGAAAAGGCTAATGCCTGAACTGTTTTGCTACTTTGAAACTTCTCCCAATCATCCTGCTTTCTTCTTATGCTTGAACCACTGAAGCAACATGGAGCATTTGAAGAAGTGGGTCCCAGATCTCCTGGTTTTGTTTCCACTGGTGGTTCATATTCAAGATCAGAGGGAGACAGAGGCTCCTTTTAGTTCTATTTTCTCAGCTGTTCATCCATTTCTTGTTCTCTGTAAGGAGTCCTCCTTGCCTCTCTGGTTCCCTTCATTGCACCTTACAGACTGGCTCATGCATCTTGACCTTGTGCATCTTGTCAAAGCATTCAGCTCTCACAAGTGCCTGAGGCTTCTGAGTCTCAAGGATATTCCATTTTCAGTAACAGTTTAAAGGACCAGTTAAAGGTTTGTTCAGTGCTACCGTGGTCAGGACAACAGATGCCATTTTGTCCTTGTCTGCATTTGTCTTTTGAAGAGTTTCTGTTTAATAGCTGCCCCAGAGATGCTGAGTTTGAGAGCACTGCCCCTGGCACTGCTGATGTTCAGGATCCCCAAGACTGCTCATCACAACATCTGTGGCTACTTGGATAAGGGCACTGGAATATTCCCACAGGACAGTTGATCAGTATAAGATAATTTAGTCCCATAGCTCCAAAGGAGAGAGCTTATTCCAAACAAATGGAGGTCTCTGCTGACAAGGAGAAATTGACTGTGTCCTTGTCTGAGATCCCACAATTCACAAGGCACTGCTATGTGACAGATCAGTCCAAGTGCTTGTGCCCTATGAGCAGTTTTAGTCTGGATCAGGTACTACAGACTTGTGTTGAGAGAACTTGCTCCTGGAATGGACACATATCTAAGAAACATGTGTCACACAATAGTCCAGGCTTGCCAGCAGCTAATAAGTGCAGGAGACACAGGAAGGGTGGGGACAGTCAACATTGTCAGAAATTCCTACACTTTCTCAGTTTGGAGAGGACTTAAACCAAAGCGTGCATGAAGAAATCCTTATTACTTTGACCAACAAAAAGCTTTTTGCAGATTTCTCTGTTCTGGAGTGGGAAAACACATATCAATAGGCAGAAAGAAGCAAGGACTATTCTCCCTTGCAGGAATCAGGTCTTCAGGTAAAAGTTTTGTTCCTCTTAATCAGGAGACCTTGCAAAACAACACCATGTTGGTATGATGCACCACCTTGGCTGTATCTACAATTAAATCAAATGTCTGGCACCTTGGTGTGACTCCCAGTCTGAATGTCAATGTGTAGCATCCGTATCCATACTGTTGAAAAGTCTTACCCTCCAAAAGAATATGCTTGCCTCTCTACTACCTGTTGGGGTGATCCTTGACTGGGCTGATTCCTAAACAGTATCAGGAAATTGTTTGGGAGTGTGCTGGGCTGAGACCATGCCAAGCACAAAGTAATAGGAGATGATCAAAGCCAAACACCTAGGAGCATTCCCTGGCACTGCTGAGTTCATTAATATAGCCTCTGTGTCTCTGAATTTGGTTTCCTTGTTGTCAAACCAGTCCTTTATCTTTGTATCTCCTCACAGTAAGTTATTCCCCAGAGGAGCATTTCAGCAGAGATCAGGATAACACAGCTTGTCACTCTAACCTGCAGTTCTTGGGGGACATTTCTTTGGATGGTCATTCCCACAGGCAGACATGGTTGTGTTGTGCCCCAGAAGGAGCTTTTGCACTGTTAATCCTTATCTGATACCTGCCTTTGAATGTACGCATGTGATTGGAAGGTCTACCTGAGTTTACTCTCTCTGCTGATCGTCTGGGGCCAGTGTGATGCACCAGCTTGAAGTCTACCCCGTCTATTAGCCATCATTATGTTCAAGTGATAATGAGGTTTTTTTAATAAGATGGCTGGTCTTAGGAGAAGCATTGCTACCACGATGTTCCAATGACAGCCTTCATACTCCCTAACACACCTTTTCCAGTCACCTGGAGGGGAATGTGTGGGGACTTCAAGGGACACACCAGCTGTGTTTCCTCCAGATGCACCATCCACCCAAATTCAGTGCCCTGTTGTTCTCGGAAAACCATGGTCTTACTCTTGTGATAGATACCCTTTGTTTTCTAGGTTGCCTGGTCCTTTTGCCTTTGGCAATGATGAGCAAAAAGGCATTTATTAGTGAGGCAATGCTTGTGACTTGCTGAAATGAGTTGCATTGTTGTACCCAAGAGCTGTGTTGAATACATTGCCCTAATAAGTAACATTTTGAGCAGCATTTTGTTTCTAAAATACAGATAACATAATTCACCTAGTGTAGTTTTTATTTTTAAATTACTGCTTTTAGGCTAGTCTGTAGAGGAAAATAAAGAAGAGGAGGTAGAGTCTGTGTTTCATATGCTAAGTTAAGGGGTAAGCCACAGTGATCTGTAGTAATCTAATTCTTTTCATCTACATGTGAACTCTTGAAGAAATTGGAAATTTTTCAGGAGAGCCCAGCAGGCAAATATTTCCCATTTTAGCACTCAAATAAGTGAGATTAAAAATAGGTGAAGTTGAAGGACACATAACACTCTTGAAATCCTGCCTTTTGAGACTGTAAAAGGGAAAGTTGGGCTTTTTTGAAAATCTGGCTCCTATGTCCTGTGCTGGTGAAATAGGTGTACTGAAGCTTTGCTATAATCCAACTATGTTTTGGTATGTTTCTAGGTATCTCTCTAAATAGGGCCTCCTATAAAAATAGAGGTATGTTTTTACTGGGAGTGTGCAAGAATTACTGAAATAAAACTTTGCTGGTCAGTCCCTCATTCATGCTTGGTTTTCACTGCTTTTTAAGGGATGAAGATGAGAAAAAAAAGTCTCACTCAGATGGTACAGATGAAAAGGATAATGGGAGCCAGACGAAGGCTGTCAGTCGAATTGGCAACTCAAATAACCCATTCCTAGACATCCCTCATGACCCCAGTGCTGCTGTGTATAAAACTGGATTTCTGGCTCGGAAAAGCCATGCAGATATGGATGGAAAGAAAAGTGAGTATCTTTCACTCTTAACATCTCATTTTCTTGTTATCTCTGCACAATGACACTTACAATGAGCCCATGTGCTTCTCAAGGCAAATAGTGCTGCTTCATTAGGGGAAATTGCAGCAATAACAAACAACACAGCAATTGGATTATCACACGCTAACTGTTAGGCCAAGATTTACAATATTCAGTCCCATTTGCAGCAGCTATAATGCATGAGCATAATGAGTAATGTGATACAGCAAAGCAATGTGAATCTTTTGTGCTAGAAGAAAATGAATCTCCTGGTTTACAGAAGAGAAAACGGTTTCAGGTGAATTACAGTAGCTGTTCCATAGTAGTTTGTTAATTCTCCTTTTCCTTATGTGACACCAGGTTGTTTCAAATCTTCCCTCCCCTCTGGGTCTGTCTTTAGAGAAAGACTGTTCTTTATCTCTACTTGGAAGATGCTGTAACCGTTCCCTTTCCTACTTTCCCAGCCTTGTATCACCTACCCAGTGAAGTTCAGTAGCTTTTGTAAACACCCAGATTTATGCTATACAGTTTGTCCCTGCCCCTTTCTTTGTAATAATCCTTCTATGTCTCTTACTTACTTTAATTATCCTCTTTCCTTCTTGTCCTGCTTCCATTTATGGTGCACTAATTATCAAAGGCTTCTGATTCACCTGTGTGTGTTTCGTTGTTTGGACATCTTAATTTCTTTGTTTTCTATTTATGTTCTTGGAAACAGCAGAGGCTATTCAGAGCATTTGTGTTTTCACCCGATCATTGCATCACCTACTCACAGTTCACGCTATTGGGCTGAATCTTGATGGCAAAGCCTGACTTTGTGATGATCTCCAGTAACTGCAGCTCTCTCCTTGCTGGATTAAGCTCTTTGATGTTTGCATGTTTTGCTAATATATTTTAGAAAGTACAGTTCGAAGTTGGTGTTTTCAAGCTGAAGGCTGACAGCTGGACAACTAAATCCAAACAGAAATGTTGGAATCAAACTGATCTCATTCTTTGTGATAACTGGGTGCTCTGAACAGGTTCCTCTTTATTAAACTGCTGTTTATTTAACCTTAATAAATAATTGTATCTGTTTTCCTTTATTAAGTTATATATGTAATTACAAGTAATCAAAATTCCTCATTATTCAGCACACTGGATTTTAGCATTTTGAGGATAATCCTCTTATGACAAATGTAATTAGGGCCATGTTTTCAGAAGTTTCTGTACATGTTAGAGGTCTGTTGCTCATTGTCATGCAGCTCTTGAAAAAACTACATTCTGACTTTGCAGTTGCAAATAAAATGAAACTCTTTCTTTTAGAGTTAGTTAGACCTTCTTGTAATTCATTTCTTAAGGGAGTTGTTGCACAGCAGAGATCAACTTGTGCAGGATTGCTAATTAAGTGATGTGCTAGCATGCTGTATGTATTTTCTCAGGAAAGGAGCACTGAGGGCTAAAGCACTTAGGCAGTCTAGAGGAGAAGGACATAATAGGACCTGATCGCTGGAAGCGGAACTGAACAAATGCCAATTAGAAGTAAGGCCTGTTGCATGAGACAAGAATGATTAACCTCTGAAGCAAGGGACTAATAACCTCTTCACCATCACTTGTTGTCTTCAGATCAGAATGGGGTGCCTTTCCAAGGGTGATGATTTAGTTGTGTACAGGTTATTAATTTCAATGTAGAGGCAAGTGAATGGCAGCCAGTGGTGTGTGTTTGGTGGAGAATGAGCTTAGATGCAGGCTTCTGGTCTCTGACACTGTGACTGTACAGCCTGTGCCTTCTCTCCCTCTATTGCAGCTGAATTTCAAACTGGAGCCTTCATGCTGAATCCCCCTTCTTTTTCCACTTCCCCCCCCAACCCTCTTTCTAGAAATTTGTGGGCTGGATATGTTGTCTCTATTATGTTCTTCAATCTCTAGCTGACTTTAGGTTTCTTCTGGGCTTTTTTTCCTTATGATTTTGTTTTGCTCCCCTCTCTTTTTTCTTCAGCTTCCCCTGTGGCTGCAGGAAGAGGGGAGGGGATCAAGAAGCTGCCTGACTACTCAGTGCTGAGTTGGGTGTGCAGCAGCGGCAAGGGGGAAGGATGATTTTGAGAGGCACTGCTTTCTGAGCGATGTCCCTTTGGGTCTGAGCAGTGCCTTCCAGGCTGCTGTGGCATGGAGAAAAAGTGTTTCCTTCTGAAAACTCTGCTATGGCATACAACTCAGACCTAGCTGTGTAGGGGCAGTGTCCACCTGCCTACAAGAGCACAAAGACTGGATCTCTCTGGCCTGTTTTCTGCATTGCTGCTGTTCCCTTCTGATCCAGTCCAGGGCTGTCATCAGGGTTGTTTTATTACTCTCTCACACAGCAGGTATGTGCAGGCAGTGTGCTGAGTTGCATTGTCCTTTGAAAAGGAGAGTACAAAGGAGGTTTAACACAGGACTAATGTAGCTCTCCTGTTGCCTAGACAAAGTGTAAAAATGGATCCGAGTTAAATGGGTTTTCATTCGTTTTCTTTGCAGCTCCCCGGGGAAAGCGAGGCTGGAAAACCTTTTATGCTGTGCTGAAGGGAACAGTGCTGTACTTGCAGAAGGTAGGGGAAATCACTGTCTTTTGTAAACTAATTAAAGAGGGATAAAGCAGCAGGCATCCTCTCTGCTCTCACATCCCACCTCCAGGCACCTTTCCCTCCGACACACAGTGTAACTGCTCTCTCTGCCCCCCACCCTGTTCACACACATATTCAGGCATGAATCCTTTCATTGACACCCTCTCCCTTTTCACTTTCAAGTTCAGTTCCATTGTCGTCATCCACCTGTGCACCCTATCAATTCCAGTTTATACCATTGCTGTCACTTACAGCTGAAAAAGTAGCCAGCTTCATCAGCAAAGACAGCATCATCTCTCTGTGTCTTCCACGCATCCCTCTAGGCTGCTTGTAACATTGCATTTCATACGTACGACTTTCCCTCCTATAAGGCTGACCTTCTTCCCTGTCTTTTCATAGTACACGTTTCTGCAGTGCCTGCAAGACCAGCTGCAAAACAATTGAACAGCAGCTTAGCCTTGGTAGGAATCTGCAGCTTCTGCTCCATAGCAAAATTGAAGGATAAAAAGATACTTCCCTCTACCCCCAACTCAAGATAAAACACTGGTTTCTAACAAATTTTGCTCCGTGACAGCAAAGAGTGTAGAAAAAAGTCGGCTGAAACCCTTCAGGTCTTTTGACAAAAGCTTAAATATAGTACAGTTTTAACTATTCTCTTGGAACATGAAATGTAACATGTGAGTGAGAGCTGTCAAAATCAAATAAATGGTAGCAGAGAAGTAGATTGTTAGGTGAAATATTCATTAAATAGGTGTTGGCCCAGACTACCCTGTATTGTAGAAGCTTGCTCCTTTGAAAGCCTTTTTATGTTTCCATTGTGGTTTGCAACTATCAGGAGCACAAGTTTAAGTGCATACTGCTGTTTCCTCCCCCCTGCTATGGCTTCCTGAAGTTGTTGGTCTCATTGGAGCCAACCTGGATAGTCTCTGAGAAGCAAGAGAGCAGTTTGGATCAAATTCTTTCAGCATAAGGTTTACAAGGTGGACACTTTGGGTGCAGTACGTTTTTGAGAGGACTGAAATCCTGACACAGACAAAACAATCTCCAGTCAGGAGGGAAGATTTGGGCTGAAATTTGGATGTGACATGCTCAAAGCCAGTGCAAGAGGCTAGAACCAAGTCTGCTGAATCGGAGCTGAGCCTTCCCTCTGGTCCTCGTGCTGGCAGCAGGTTTAGATTTTACTAAAGTGGCCTTCATGGCAGGTTTGTATTTGCCCTTTCCTGGGTGAAACTGAGTCACTTGCTTTGATTTCTAAAGTAAGTAATCTTCAGTGTTCATCTGAAAAGACTATGTGGTTCCCCGAGAAGTAAGAAGACCCCTTGTCCATAATACATTAATTAATTTATTAATTAATAATTGATTAATTATTAATTAATAAATTGATCTGGGGGGTAATAAGCTTTCAAGGGTAAGAAATGGAGATGCTGTCTATTTTAGAGTCTTAATTAAATATGTTGATGAGTATCACTAGCGTATTAGTTTAACATGCTTTCTGTTTGACAAAATGTAGAGATGCTGATGTAGCATGCAAATTTTCTACAGAATGTTGCTCTCCCTGGTCTCACCCTCCATCCTTTGGAGAGCAAGAGAGTAATTTCGCATCTGACTGCATTTTTGCAGAATGAAGTGTGTTGCTGGAGTTTTTGTTCTTATTTGTTTGTTAGTTTTGTGTCTTACACTTGTCACTGCACTTGAATTCAGTGATTACAGGGCAGTTACTCAACAAAGCTCCACTTTTCCACTTCGTCCTGAAGACAGTTGCACTGAAACCATCTTGCTGTAGCACAGTGACAAGCAAGACACTTTAGGTTGACAGAGGGTCCTGATAGGAACTGACTCACTCCCAAAGTGATGGGACAGCTGTGAGTCTCCCCAGGGTGCCTCTGGCCTCTGCTCAGCCTCTGCCTCATGTTGCAGCTGTGAAATATCCTCTGATTTCTCTTCAGCTCCAGAAGTTCCAGCAGGGCTTTCAGCCTTGAAATAAACTTTGCTCTGTTAGGAACATAGTACTGCAGAAGTTGAGGCTGCCAGGGTTTTAAAACACAAAGCTAAACCAAGCTGTTATAGTAAAAGTTGCTGAGCTGTTGTTTCCTTTTGCAATAAACCAGGGGACTGAAATTATCCTAATTTCAGAAAGTTTAGGAGCATTTTAGAATGGGTTGATTTCTTTGTGGAAATGCATAGCTCTGTCAGTAGTCCTAGGCAAAGGATTTCCTTGCCTCTGTTTGCCTTCTCTTGTGATTATGGAGTGCTACATTCACATATGGAAATACACACACATTCTCCCTCTTTCTCTCATTATCTGTATATTATCTAGATGTCTGTGGACGTAACATCTGTGATGATGGTTTCATTGCACTGAGTGCTATTCAAGCAGGGGAGAGAGAAATGTGACTGTTGGAGGTGCTGTATGCACACAAACCTCTGCACTATTGCTTTCTGCGTTTATCTGTAACTCAGCTGTTCTCTCCAGACACTACTGTAATATAAATATTGTTTATAGCAGCTGTGATTCCCCCCAGTGAGCAGTATGGTTCCCAATTCTGCTGTTGTTCTCTTTGCATACCATTCCAATTCTCCTTGTTCTAATGTCAAAGTCCATGTATGAGGGTGGTTTCTAAATGGTGGTCACTTGAGATTTACTGGGGAGTTTATCTGGGCATCTTGTCTCCATGCCCACATTTTTTTTTCCATTGGAATTGTTCCAGTGCTAATTCCTGTGCTGCATAGTTTTATTTTTAAATGACTGATTTACGAGAGATGGTTTCTGAATTAGTGAGCACAGAGGCCACCGGAGGAGCTCAGTGGAAGCATTAGCAATTAGAGAACTAAACATGCCTGCACAGTATTATATCAAATGAGAGCTTTGACATGTTTGGGATGTTGGCCCTGTCTCTGGGCATCCTCAAGCCAAGGTTAATTTCCTGCCCTCTGTTCATAGCAAGAGGAAACTGCAAAGTAGGAGCTTGACAGAATGTCTGTTCACTAGACTGACATGGGATGTGATGTGCATATAGAAGAGAGGTTTATAAGGAGAGAACATTAAGGCTGACAGCGCTTTGTTGCTAGAGATTGCTTCTGGGCAAGCAGTGCAGGACATGAACCCTCGTGTTTTGTTCAAACTCTTCTGTGAAGTTTGCAACGTCTTCACTCATTGACGTGGCACTTTATAATTTCAGGTATTTTTATATAGCTTTTCTCAGATGTGTTTCCTCTATTAAACTATAAAAAAGGAGAGAAAGGCCAGAATGATGTTAAGTATTTGCTGATGAGACTTTCTGAAAGAGAATTTTGCAGCCGTCACATGCAACTAAGTTGAGATATCCACCCATGGTACACTGACTGATAAAAAGCCAAATGCTATTCTCTGGTCTATCAAAAGTGGATTTAGAAACATGCTGACTCCGGGTCAGCAGGATGTGGAAAAGTCAGTCACCAAGAGTCTAAGAAAGATGAATTCAGCATGTCATTGCGGTATGTGGAGCCCTCACATCAGCCTTCAGTTGACAGAGAGGTCACAGTTCCTTTCTGGATCCTCATGTATTTCTTGCCACTGTCTTGGTCTAACTTTAGTGAGCTGCCTTCTATCTCAGCTCGACCTTCATGCTGACACCAGCGCATCAGAACACATGCTGTCCTTGATGGCGTAGGAGATAGGGATATTCCTGCTCCTCTAGCATTCCCTGACAGTTGAAAAGAGTTGGAGGCCTTAGAAGAGGAATTTTGACAGCACATTCACATCCTTCCAGCTTTTTCTGAGGCTAGCCAACTATGTGGAGACATTTCCGGTATGCTGTTCAGTGCCTTTGGAGAAGCTGGCGGAACCCCAGCTGTCAAGGTAGATTGCAGCCAGTTGATCCAGTGGAATTACCAAGGATTATTGTGAACACTCTCTGTTGGTAAGGAGTTCTGAGCCAGGACTGCTTCTGGGATTGCCCAAATGTGGAGTTCTTCTGGAACAGATTTAGACACCAGAGTGGGTTATAGACGTTGGATGCTTCTCACAAAGGAAGCTGGGAGGCAACAGGCAATAAAAAAATGAAAAACAATGTGTCCTTGTGGCCAAGAAGGCCATTGTATCCTGGGGTGCATTAAAGAGAATGTGACCAGCAGGTCAAGGGAGGTTCTCCTCCCCCTCTACTCTGCCCTGGCGACGCTGCCTCTGGAATATTGTGTCCAGTTCTGGGCTCCCCAATTCAAGAGGGACAGGGAACTGCTTGAGAGAGTCCAGCAAAGGGCTACAAAAATGATTAAGGGGTTGGAACATCTTTCTTATGAAGAAAGATTGAGAGAACTGGGTCTGTTTAGCCTAGAAAAGAGACGACTGAGAGGGGGCCTTATCAATGTTCATAAATATCTAAAGGGCGGGTGTCAAGAGGATGGGGCCAGACTCTTTTCATTGATGGCTAGTGATAGAACAAAGGGCAACAGGCACAAACCGGAACACAGGAGGTTCCACTTAAACATGAGGAAAAACTTCTTTACCGTGAGGGTGACGGAGCACTGGGACAGGCTGCCCAGAGAGATTGTGGAGTCTCCTTCTGTGGAGATGTTCAAAACCTGCTTGGACGCCTTCCTGTGCAACTTGCTGTAGGTGAACCTGCTTTGGCAGGGGGATTGGACTAGATTATCTCCTGAGGTCCTTTCCAACCCCTAACATTCTGTGATTCTGTGAAGAGCTGACACTGTCCCTAGGCAGTAGCTTAAGGAAAGCCAGAATATCATGTTTCTGAGGCCTGTCTAAATTCACTTCCTGGCCCTGACGTTTCCGCAGTCTCCCTGGGTGGTGGAGCCAGTCATTTTCCCCCAAACTACCAGCAAATAAATCAGCTTTTGAACCCATGAAGGAAGGCGCTTGACCTAGGGGCTTGCTTCCCCCATCTTCAGGATGGGTCTAGGACAGATGTTGGACAGCCTCCTCCAGTTCTTGTCCTTTGGTTAGAGACTTTCTGAGATCTTCCTTGAAGAATGTTTAGAAAGTGCCCTAAGTGGGAGAAGGCAAAGTCTGTCATGATATGGAGATCCCTCCAAAGCTTACTGGGACTCAAACTACAAGAGAGGAAGGGCATTTGGGTTCGCTCACTATGGAAGTCCGTGACCTTGGAAATCCATTATATCACAGATGTTTAGGTTGAAGGCTACCTAAGGTTGAAGGTCATCTGTGCAGCAGTGCTCTGATGCAGATCTGTGATGGGTTGTGCCCTTGTCTGGCCCCATGTGGAGGTGGTACTTGTGACATTATCGCTGATTAGATGCATCTCCTGTGGTGAAGTGTTTGAGCAGGAGCGGGTTCTGGCCCTGCACTGGCTGGACATCTCTGAGGAAGGATGAGATGTGGCAGAGAAGCAGGATACTTTGTCCTCCCTTCTGGCAGGTGGTCACCACAGCTAGTGACTCTCTATCCATTGAAACACGTCCTGAAGACCCCCAACCAAATCCAGCCTGGCTGAGAGCTCAGATGCTTCCAGCAGTGTTGTAGTTGTCTCTGTCTGCAACACTGGTCTGTGTGCTGCCAAATAAGCCCTGTAAACCAATTTATGCACATTAACCAGCTCTTCTCCAGGGTGGGTGCCTCTCTGGGTGTTTTAAGGTAGTGCTGTCCCTGCACATGCTCTGTGTCCAATACTCTGTTGCCTGCTAAACCCCATCTTGTAACTCTTGTGTTAAAGTGGAGGGATCAATAGTTATCTGGCCTGCAGGAAATTATTCCTGTTTTGCAGCCATCACACCTCCTCCCTTGGTGGGTGTTTCAGGTGTGACTGATGTCTGTGATGTACTAAGGGGGAGAAATGGTGTCGATTGCAGACTGCTTTGGCCTCTCCTTCAGAAACCTTGCATATGCAAGTGACTTTTCATTGAAAAAGCTCCCAGCTTTCCCAAGCCATTTGTAGTCAGGTGGGCTTTAAACTGAACTTGTGGCTACACCATGGTTGTGCCTTCATCCAGCTTCTGTCACTCAGGAGATCAAAGACTGCTCCCAGGCTGACCCTTTGTGGTAGTTTAACTTGGCTGACAGCCAAACACCAACCAGCCTCTCACTCACTCTCCCTCCTCCAGGGAACAGTGGAGAGACTTGGAGGGATAGAGATTAGGAGACTCATAG
Source organism: Antrostomus carolinensis (assembly GCF_000700745.2). Taxonomy (NCBI): domain Eukaryota; kingdom Metazoa; phylum Chordata; class Aves; order Caprimulgiformes; family Caprimulgidae; genus Antrostomus; species Antrostomus carolinensis. The sequence goes on from NW_010322517.1 coordinate 36,350, forward strand.
GTTGAGATAGGAACAATTTATTAATTGAAATAAAATAAAATAATACTACAATAATAATGGTAATAATGGTAATAATAAAATATACAAATGAATGATGCACAATACAATTGCTCACCACCTGCTGACTAAGCCTGGCTCATTCCTGGATAATGATCCCAAAGGAGCAACAAACCTGAAACTAAAACCACAGTCCTGGAGGTGGCGGGGGGGGGAAGAGAGAGAGAGAGAGAGACAGAGCATGTAAAGACCAAGCATTCTGTTTGACCTTAATTAATATACTGAACATGACATTACATGATATGAAATATCCCATTGGCATATCCAAATGCCAGTTTGGGTTTCCTAATTTTACTATGCTCTCCACCCTCAGTCCTTTGGACATGCAGACTATCAAAACATGGGTAAGTTTTAAAGTCCTTTGTCTTTCAGTGACAATCGAAAACATTAGTATGTTGTCAACATTCTTCTCATAACAAATCCCATACTGAAACCAAAACACAACGCTATTCTAGCTACTAAGAAGAGAATTAGCTCTGTACCAGCCAAAAACCAGGACACATTTTAAACACAGAGGAGTTTGACGCCCTGCTTTTATCATTTGGTATTAGGAGTGGTACTGTTGTGTCAAAAACCCGGACACTGTTGTGCTTGCCGTTTGCGTATCCTGAGCAGAGAGCTATAAAGGAGGCTCTGTATTTGCTTTGTGGAGACTGATAAGGAGACTTCTCCACTGTGTGAGGGCCTGCCTAGAAGGACATACAAAGGTAGTTGTTTGGGGGGGAAAAAAAAAAATTAAAAAAATCCAGCAGTGGAGGCTGAGAACCCAACCAGGAGCCAGCGGCTGAGCAGCGGAGGTGGGGAGCTGACCACAAAGGATTTCTGAAATGAAGACAAATAGTCCACAGCTGTTGTGGTTGTCAAATACTCACTGTTTACCCCTCTTCCTGTCAAGCGGGAAGTGGAACTACTTCTCTGCCTTGAAGAGAGGTCGGAAAAGAGAAAGAAAGAGAAAGGCAAAAATGTTAAAGGTAGTGGAAACCACAAGTGCTCAAATGGGGTTGTATTTGTTCATATACTTTAATACTATTCGTGACTGTGGAGCAAGGCTTTTCCCTAGGTTGAGGGAAAAGGAGTAGCACGTGGCATAATATGCCATTTTTCCCCTGTTATCTCCTGCAGGATGAATATAAGCCAGAAAAGGCTTTGTCAGAGGAAGATCTGAAGAATGCAGTTAGTGTGCATCATGCACTGGCATCCAAGGCAACAGACTATGAGAAGAAACCCAATGTCCTCAAGCTTAAAACAGCAGATTGGAGAGTCCTGCTTTTCCAAGCCCAGTAAGTGCTTTCTTCTGATTTGTGCCAGTCGTTGAGGAAAGAAAGCAGTGCTGAAGGAGGGGTAAATTCATGCCTGGACAGGTTAAAGCAGAGGCTTAAGAGGTTCAATCTGTTGATTTGATCAGAAATAAGATTAAGTAGTGATTTGATTAGAGCGCACAAGTAGTTCATGAGAAAGAAACATCAAGTTTTAAGAGGCTTTTTAATCTAGCTGAGAAAGGCATAACAAGATGCAGCAGCTGGAAGTGGAAGCTGTAGAAAATTCAATTTGGAAACAAGGCACAAACTTTTAACAGTCAGGGTGATTAATCATTGAAACAAATGACCAAAGGCAGTCTTGGATGGTCTGTCTCCTGATGTCATCAGGTCCTAACCAGATGTCTTTCTAGAATATACACTTTGGTCAGAAACAAAGTTAGCACTTAATACAAGAATAATTTGATTAATTTCTTCAGGATGTGATATCCAGACAGAACAGATGACCTGCCTTTTGCTTCTGACATAAAAACCTCTACATTAGTCTTGTGCATGAGCTCTTTTCTGCTGAGACACATGTGAAACCTCCTAGAGATTTCTGGTGTCCAGCACAGCTGAGACCTTAGGACATATGTCTGAATGAGGGCCTTAGTTGACTCTGTCGCCTGTGTCATTTGGATTGGATTAGAAAAAGACATGTGCTAGGATGGGTTATGGACCTAATCACAAGACAGCCTGTGACTGAGATACCTACACTAGCTAATTCCAAAGACAAACCAGAAGACTCAGCAGACTCTAAGACTTCTCCAGTTCTGGTTATTTTTGCTTTTAAAATGCCATTGAAAGGGTGGGAAAGATGTAGAGGAGGCTGAGTCAACAGGTACTTAATATGTGTTTCTTCCCTAGGAGCCAAGAAGAAATGCAGACCTGGATCAACAAGATTAACTGTGTGGCTGCTGTCTTCTCTGCACCGCCATTTCCAGCAGCAATTGGCTCTCAGAAGAAGTTCAGTCGCCCACTCCTGCCAGCCACCACAACAAAGCTATCTCAGGTGAGCTGGTTTTATATAGAGGATAGGTGATGGTGATTTGTCTAGCTGGCTGGAGACTGGATGGTCATCCTTGGCATTGTTTTCTGGCTCTTGCCACTAGCATTCATGGGAGAAGGAGGCTTGCACAGTAAATCTCTTGCTCGTTTCCTGATGCAAGTTGAAGAGAGGGAGCAGACTTGAATATAATTGTTGTATGTTTTTGAAGAAAATAAACAATGACCAGTGTTCCTAGTACCAGATACAGGATTTTCATCCCACCATTATGGCTCTGTAGAGGACATTTCAAGTACTGTCTGACTGGTGTTTCTTTGAATTTCATAGAATCATAGAGTCATAGAATGGTTTGAGTTGGAAGGGACCTTAAAGATCATCTGGTTCCAACCCCCCTGCCATCAGCAGGGACACCTTCCACTAGACCAGGTTGCTCAAAGCCTCATCCAGTCTGGCCTTAAACACTTCCAGGGAGGGGGCATCCACAGCTTCTCTGGGCAACCTGTGCCAGTGTCTCACCACCCTCACAGGAAAGAATTTCTTCCTAATATCTCATATAAACATACCCTCTTTCAGTTTAAAGCCATTAAATTTGAATGTTTATTGACACTAATTTCAGAAGAAATGGACATACTCCTGCTCTTTGATTTACCGGCATGATAAAAGGTAAAAGCTGATGCATCAGGCAAGCATCAATTTTATTTCTTCCACAATACTTTTTCAGACTACAATTCTTATCACTCAGGGATTTCCTCTTTAATGTATAAACTGTCTCTTACATTAACATCTTTAACCTTCACTTCTGATCACATAAGCTTTTAGGTTCCACAACATCCTGTGGAAGGGAGTTTCACAGCTCTACTACTTCTTGCACCAAAAAACACCTACTTCTGCTTGTTTCAGACTGGCTGTGTCTGATGGTTGCACCTATATAGCTCTGTGTGCTTTGGGAGCTGTGACACGTGCCTGCAATTCCACCTGCACTGGCAGAAACATGGTATTGATTGCACTGATCAGGCTGACAGAGGATCAGAGGTGATAGATCCCAATCCTAGGTGTATAGTTTATGAGTAACCTCCTGTAACTTTTAAAGTCATCTGCCTATGCTGGATTGCTTTTTTTTGTTTGTTTGTTTGTTTTTTTGTTTGTTTGTTGTTTTTGTTTTTTTTTTCTTCCCATTTTTATAGCTTAGCAATGCTCCTTAGAAACCACTATCTCATAATATGCATTTCTGTAAGGGGGTGGGTTTTCTATGTCAGCCCTGTGTTTTCTCTCTCTGTGGCAGTAGCCTTTCTTCATTCAATGTGGTGACCGACTTTCCATCTTCTATTCTGGGTTAAAGTTTAAAACGTCTCACACACAGTAATACTAACTTGTCTCATCCTTGTGGTTTTATCTTTTGCTCATGCATATCTTTTTTAAAATACTGTATGGAGCTTTGATAACTTACACCCAGTCACCAAAAAAAAGCTTTTTTTACTCATCATTGTTCTGTGTGAATGTTCCATTTAGCACGTTGTTTCCTAGTCTCATTATTTCCATTTAATCTGGAAAGGAAAAAAATAGAACACAGCCCTGTGGTTTGTGTCTCAAAAAAGGGGAGACACAAAAAGTGGAGTAAGATAAGCTGTTTTAGCTAAAGAAGGATGTTAAGTGTTCAAAGCAGATAAATTCAAAGGCAAGTAGAAACATGTCTGCTTTTATCTGTCAGTGTGGAAAAGCTGCCAGCAGCCTGCTTCTCATTTGGCAGACAAAAAAACAGGAATTGTCAAATCCCTGTGGTTGCTGTTTAGGATTTTGTGGGCTAAATCATCATGGAAAGTACTTCTTCAAAGGACCTGTTCCTGGTCAGGCTGAAGTTGGGATGTGGTGAGAACCTAACATCGGCTAGGGAGAGAGGTTGGACATGACAGGTTGTGCAAGATCATTGTACCGAGTTTGCTTTCAAAGGCAGATCAGCATCTGATCTTGGTTAGTCCAACCAAAGAGGGATGTGACAAAGCTATATATAAAGGAATAACCAGTCTAGAAAAAATCTGCTAGGGTATTTCTTTTCCTTTTTTCTGAGAATGTGCATGCATACACAAAAGCTCCGAAGGCCCTGGAAATTACAGGTGACAAATTAATAGCTGCTCAAAGATGTCCTGCCATCAGGCTTTAGAACTCGCTGCAACAGGATGTCACTGGGACCAGGGATTCAGCACAACGTAAAGAGTGATTGGGCACCAATAGGGAGAGAAAGCAGATCCAGAGTAGTTACTAACGGCAACAAGAATTTTCAGCAGCCAGTAGAGAGTGGTTTGAGCCCTACTGTGTGTACATGGAGGCAAATTATCCCACACGTTTCTTTCTTCAGTTCTCTTGCAAAAGAGTTGAAACACAAGATTAGCTGGGGCTCATCTATCAGCCTCTGTAAGAACTTTTCCCCCTTTCTTCTCTTTCCCACAGCTCCAACTCAGTGAGCTGAGAGGCTCAGTCCCTGGTGTGACTTAGAGTGCAATGCAAGCATGTCTGAGCTAGGCTCAAAGCTGCAAGCTGCACAGCCACACCACTGGGTGACAACTACTGGCAACTATCACCTTCTCTGAGGCTAGGTACAGATGTGGGAGCTGAGCTGGGTACTCTGGTACTCTGGCTAAGTCACCTAAATCTGCATGATCATGTCTGTATTTTGGACTTATCTAATTCAAATATAATTTCATATCCAAGCCTAGAAATAGCCAGAAGGCCATGCTGCAGGAACTGGAAGCCTTTTGAGCTGGGGGAAGGTTAGCTGACAGATGGACTGGAGGAAGTGAGTGTGCCTGGGATTATGATAAAGGAAATTGCCTAGAAAAGGGGAGTAGCTGCTCCTCACTCTCTCCAACTGCACAGTGGGGTAAAAACTGGTAGCAGCTTAGGAAAACGAGATACCTTTTGGGGATTGAACAGCTCTTCCTCTTCTGGATGCACTGTATTGTTCTGAACAAATGGAAGCTGCAAACCAGAGAGCATTTGGTAGTGTGGAAATGGAAGGAAGGGCCCTGACTCCCACATCCCTTCTGTCCTGGAAGGAACTATTTTTCATTGCAAAGACCTGAGGCAGGATCTTCACCTGTCTCATTCAACCCTTGGTCTGACTGCATACAGCAGCCTTAATTGATTTGCCAAAAATATGTATTACAGCAGAAGTGTCATGTTGTCAGTAATACTGTGCAGCAGGCTGCTTCCGTTGCTCTCAGCAAGGCAAGGGATGACAGGTTTGCTCTCCCTCCCAGTGGCATCTGCTAGCTGCTGAGTTGTTCTGCAAACTTGGCCTCTGTGCTTGTGTGACTTTGAGAGAGCTGCTGTGGACAGAGCTTTGGGATAACAGACTTTACCAATCTAATTAAAAATAGTTAAAGGAAAGAGAGAAAGAAAAATAAACTATTTGGAATTATGGTACAGGGATCTCTATTTTCCTTTGTTTATCAAGTATTTTAGAGTCTATCACTTAAGTGCCTAATATGTTTCTGAAGGATGAACAGCTGAAGTCCCATGAAGCTAAGCTGAAGCAGATCTCCACTGAGCTTGCCGAACATCGCTCCTATCCTCCCGACAAGAAGCTCAAAGGCAAGGAAGTAGATGATTACAAACTGAAGGACCACTATCTGGAGTTTGAGGTATATGTGGGAAAAATTATAACTTTTACTTTTTGGGTGTGGATGGGGTCTTATACTTGGGGCACAGTCTTAAAAGTTCTGCATTTCTCATCTTACTTCACCAAGGAGTATGTTCTTGTTAGACAGATACATCACAGCAATCCCAGAAGGTGGGATGTGTCTCCTCTTTCTGATAACGATTCCTTCTGACCTTCAGCATGAATTTAGCTCCTAGTCTTCATAGTGGAGGATAAAAATGTGACCCTCTGTCTTTGCCTGATGTATCTATTTGAAGGGATTATGAGGTCTTCAGGCAGGAACTGTCTCAAGTTGTAAGTTGAAAATCCATAGTCTGAAGAAGAGAAAAAGCAGTTAAGACGAAAGTCAGAGGGACCATCAGAGGAGATGCTGGAGGCAACACAGCCTCCAGAACTGAAGTAAGCCTCCTGCCATTGTGTTATATGAGTTTCTTTTGGAGGACCTCTTTTTACTCCTGAGCTTGACTGATTGTGTACTTTTGCTTTTGCAGAAGGTTGTAACTACTGTGTTGGGTGTGACTTGGCTGCATTGCATGCAGTGAGCTTGAGATGTTTTGCACGGATGTTTTGCTGCTGTTTTGTGTAAGGAACAAAGTTGTTCAGTTTTTTTCTTCCACATTACACATACCTGAAATGATCTGACCAACAATAAAACAAGGAAGTGGTGGGCAGGGCTGGCAAGCAAATTTGTACACAATCATATGAACAGGAGAGGCTACATTATCAATAAAACAGGGCTGAAGTGAGCTGATGGGACAGCTCCCGTGACTGGAGTGCTGCATGAATGGACACAGGCTTTTTAGAAAGGACAGAGATGGCTGGCAAGGAGGAGGTGTCACCCTTTCTGTGAGTGAGTAGCAGGCACACATTAAACTTTGCCTAGGGAAGGGTGGTGAGCCAGCTGAGAGCTTGTGGGTCAGGATTAGTGGGCACACCAAGACAGGTGTCATTGCGGTGGCTGCCTGCTAGGCCTTTTCCTTGTGTTTGCAGGCCCTGGTTCTCATGGGGAGTTGCAACCACCCCTGTATCTGCTGGCAGGACAACACAGCAGGGCACAAGCAATCCAGGATGTTTCTGGAGTGCCTTCATAACAACTCCCTAACACAGGTGACTGAGGAGAAGACAAGAAGAGGCACTTTGCTGGACCTCTCAGTTATAAACTAGGAAGAACTGGTTGGGGATATGAAGGTCAAGGGAGGGGCAACCATGGCAGCAGAGGCCAGGAGATGTTGGACTTCACAATCCTGAAAGGAGAGGTCAAAGTAAAAAGTAGGATCACAACCCTGGACTTTAGGAGAGCTGACTTTGGCCTGCTCAGGGAACTGCTTGGAAGAATCTCATTAGATACAGCCTTGGGAGGAAAAGAGCTGTGGGAGAGCTGGTCACTTTTCAAGGATCACCTCTTCTAAGCTCAGGAATGGTTCACCTTGACAAGCAAGAAACCAAGCAAAGGTGACTGAAGGTCGTCATGGATAAACAAGCTCCCGGCAAAACTCCGACTTTGAAAAGTCACAGTGATCAAGGGAGGTCCCTGAAGGCTTGAGGAAAGCAAATGTCATTCCTGTCTTTAAAGAAGGTGAGGAAAGTCCAGGGAACTATGGGCTGGTCAGCTGCTTCTCCATCTATGGGAAGGTTATGGAGCAAATTCTCCTAGAAATCACTTCCAAACACATTGAAGACAAGAAAGTGATTGTGAGTAATCATCATGGCTTTATGAAGTGGAAATCATGCCTGACTCAAATGATAGCCTTTTACAATTAGATGTCTGGTGTGATTGGTGAGGGGAGAGCAGTGGATGTTGTTTGTTCTTGACTTTAACAAGGATTTTGGTGTTGTCTCCTCTAACATCCTCATAGACAAGCTATTGAAGTTTGGACGAGGAAATTGACAGTAAGGTGGTTTGGAAACTGGCTGAACAATTGAGATCAAAGGGTTGTGATCAATGGCACAAGGTCAGTTTTGAACACAGCACTGGATGTACAGAGCAAGCCACACACCTTCACTCTGTAGGGGGTTTGTGCAACTTGGGAGAACAAAGAGTTCATTGGCTTTGGGTGCTTGACACAAAGTTTATTTTCTGTCACTTCTAGAAGCATGATGCGTTAACGATGAAGTGTAGGCTGAAGTGTTAGATTGTTTTAGAAAGACTGATGAAAAAGGAAATTGTTGTGGATTTTTTCTGTTTTCTATCAGTTTTATTGTGGCAGTCTTTGGAGAAATATTCCTCAGGTACAAAGCAGAACCAGTACAGCTCATGAAACAAAAGAAATCTTCTTTCCTAGTGAGAACCTTGAACAGCAGTTGAAATGTACAGTTCAGATATGTGATCAGTGCTGCAGGAATATCTGTCTATGCAGGCAGCTGGTGGCACCAACTTCAGTTGTGTGCAAGAGATGGTGCTTAAAGGTGCTGCTGTGCGATGCTGTGTTACTTTGACACTTGGCACAGATTTCTTAGGCCATGTTGAACTACCAATCAGCAGTTAAAAAAAAAAAAAAAAAAAAGGGCGAGCTATATGAAAATCCTGAATGGAAACTTTCACCTGGTTTTGGAGTTTCATTACCTTCCCATCCAAACAAAGTCCTGTCAGGGTCAGGCAGGAGCTGGTGACAGACCTTGCAGCATGGGGTCAAAGCGAAAGGGCAAGAGGCAGCTGAGGCAGAATATTGAACTTGGCTCTTTCAGGCTGAGCCTGAAAACCAGACCTTGCATCCATGTACAAAGGGACCATGCTGATACACCTTCAGAAGTGCAGCAAAAAGGACAGAGAGTCCCAAAGGAAGCAGCATAGTCCCATTAGGAAGGAAGAAGCCAGATTTCTTTTTTGTAGGCCCTTATAATGCCTTTTTTTTCCCCACACAACAGTGTTTCCTTCATCCTTGTTCCTGATGAAAGTATAAGTGAGATGGTATTTCCTTCTGAGGGGAGGTGAATCAGGAGATGCCTGGTCCTTGTTCAGGGATGCAGCCAGGAGCATTTCTTCTTGCTGGTGTCTTTTCTTGTAGACACCAAGGAAAGAACATTTCCTCTTTGCTTGCTGTCTGAGGAAGTACTGCTCCAGATGATGGTTGCTCATTGCACCAAATTTATGATTTGAGAGAGATCTTTTGAGTGCTGTCAGCTGGGAGGTGAAGCCAGAAATTTGATGGGTGGCTACCTCATCTCCTCTTTATTATGTGCATTCAATCTTCAGAGATAATGTTGCAAATGCTTTTGAGTGGTTTTAACTTTGGGTTTTTATTTTCTTGACAGAATTTTCCAGGTTACTTTCCTTTAAAGAAAAACTTCCATCAGCTTTAATACCTAGCTTCAAATGTCAGATCAGTAAAAGAGCACTTTTGTTGCGTTTGAAATCATAATAGATGATAAATGCATCACATAGTTGCGATAGAAATTGTGGGCCTAAGAAGTCCAGGGCAAAATGACCATTGGCAGACATGCCAGGCAGAAACTTGTCCTTCATTTTCATTCTGATTGCCAAGTCTTGTGACCCTGGTGGTGTTTACTGGTCCAACAAAAAGAAGAAGGTCCCTATGGAACGTTACGCTGATTGCAGGCTTAGAGCACTGGCTTAGCTTCTCTTTTGCAGAGGGGTCCCGTTTGTTGTGTGTTAAATCATTCATCGGCCCAGTGCATCATCATCAGGGTTCTGCTTGCTGTTTCTCCATTTCCTTTTTTATTCAATGACACATCTTACCTGCTTCATGTGTTTGTCTCTCACATTGTGGAGCTGGAGCTCCTGATACAGAATTTATAAGAATGGGTTTTTTTATTTAAATTTTGACTGGATTCTTTGATGATCCTCCTTTGTGAGGTTTTGCTTATTCAAAGGACTCTTTGGAAACCCAGTCATGTTTTCTCCTTCCCCACACCCCCCACTCCCCCCCTAAATATTCCACACTTCAAAACAGTTTGACTTCCTGCCCTTGAGTAAGTTTTATTACAAGAATTTTATTATTTTATTGTAAATCGGAAGAATTTTTATGACATACTTTCTCCTCTGTCAGGAACATAACACGCTGGCAACTGTTTTGCCACTTTGAAATACAAATTAACAATCAGTACAGATGTTTACACCCTCCTTCCCTGGCCCCCAGCCCACTCAGGTCACCTTAATTTCAATGCCTGCACCATGCCTTCAGTGGATATGTCAGGGGCAGGTTATTAAATGCCAGGAGATGGGTTGCTCTGTTCTCAGGACCTCTTGCCCCAGCTTCTGTTTTTGAGGCCCTGCAGGGATCTTCTGTTAATGTTCCCTCATTTTATTGGTTGCTGAAATGCTCTGTGCAGAAAGATGTTACTGTGGCACAGAGTGAAATCTTCCCATTGGAGAGGGAAAGCTTCGCTACAGACAAAGAACAGAACAAGTGGGCCTGCAGCACTGTAAAGTGAACTTTTTACAGATAAAAAACACAAGTGTCTGGACAGAGAGCAACCTTCACCATTCACTGTGAGTGGCCCTGTCAGGGGAACATGCCGTGCTGCTGTTGTAGCCCTCTCATCTGCTCGCTTTTGTTAACGTCTGACCTTGCAGAGCATCCTCTCACAGGCTCAGTGGTGGCCAAGCTGGTACAGTCTGAGCTTAGCAGGACCCTGCTTTGGTTTCTGCCTGTGGGCTGAAGCAAGGAAAGCAGGACCTGCTGGCAGGAGTGGAGGGTCATAGGACAGAGCTGTAGCCAGCCACAGCAGTATTTTTTTTGTCCCTTAGTTTGCTGCACTTTATCTCCATGCCTGTGTAGGGCACATAACATCTTAATACGTGTGAGCACAGAATATGAGTCAGCGTGACTAAGGTCAGCAAGCTCTTGCTTGGTGTTGTTACTCGGAGATCACCGTGTGCTCCAAATAGCTGCAAGCCACCATTCGTCAGAGCACCAGGATTTGTGTGCTGCAGAACTGAGTGCCTCTAATTGCATAGCACCCCAGGCTCAGCCTGTCTGAAATCCTTTTTGTACAGTGTAATTTGCATTAGCCACCATTGTTCATGTCCACATCAGGCACCATTGTTCGCATCCATATTAGGCTCCTGGCTTTCAAGGCCAGCAGAAACCATTAAATTACCCAGACGATCTCTCAAGTGCTTCTGCAGAATTTCTTTCAGACTGATTCAGGCCTCTCTTTTCATTTCCCAGAAAAATCGCTATGAGATTTACGTTGGCCTCCTGAAAGAAGGGGTGAAGGAGCTGCTGAGCGGAGGAGAGAACGATGCACCAGGACTGAAGAAATCCCACTCGAGTCCCTCATTGAATCAGGAGTCTCCAGTTAGTGCCAAGGTGAAGCGCAATGTCTCAGAGAGGAAGGACTACAGGCCAGAAACACCCAGCATTAAGCAGAAGGTCACTTAGGGTGGAAATGACAACTGTGGGAACAGCCATGCAGCAAAGTACCGGTGGTCAAAATTTTTTCATTTAATAACCTGTCATTCACAAAAAATAAGTGCATCTGCCTGAATGGGGTGTTAGTGACATTTTCTATTGTATATTTTGCTGTTTCTGTGCAGATTGTGGGAGATGTCTTTGCTCCTGCTTTGCTTTGCTTTGTTAATTTATCATTTAGCAATTGAAGCATCGGGACTTTTTTGTGTTCTGTTTCTAAAGGAGCAGGGGGAGGGGTAGAGCGCTGTGACGTATATTCTGTCTCTTCCCTATTTATCTCCTCCCATCGGCATGTGGCTTTCATCTCTCAAGTCACTTATCACTTTATTTACATGGTGGGTGGGCAAATTAACTGGACAAATGCTGCAGTGCTGTGAATGCGAGCTGTAGCTGTAAGAAAAGCTGTACAAATGGGCAGCTGCAGAAGGCTGGCTCTAGCCTAGGGTGCTGGGAACACTGGTTTCCTGACAATGCAGAACATGTTGGTATTGGTACTTAGCAGCAGGTGCTACAGTAAATAGTCACTGTTGCTTATCGTTATTGCATTGACCCTGAAGACCCACAAGTGTGAAGGAATGAAACGTGGAAACCTGGCAATGCTGGGATGACAGCATTGGCATAATTTCTTTGCTTCCTTCCAAGCAAAGAGTATTCTCCTGAGTTAGCAGGCTAGGGGGTATCCAAACCTGTGTTGTCTTTGCGGTCAGGGGGATTAGGGACTACCCAGTCAGAATGACTACCTGGGCTTTAAATTTATTTGTGGAGGAGGCTGCTGTAGATGTCAGCGATTAGCATTGTATTTTAAAGACAAAGGGCCTCTGTGTAGTTTTTAACTATACATTCTCACTTAGCTGCTATATAGAGCCTTATGATGTATTGTGCCCTGATGCTCCCCCCCTCCAGGAGTTTCCTTGTTGGTGTGCATAGATAGGTGTTTGCAATTTCTCTGCTAATGACAAAGCACTTTGCCTTTTCTCTTCAGGAAGGGATTCTTCTGAGCAATCCCATTTTCTGTCTTGAGCTGCCATGTAGGTGGAAGAGGCTGGTGCAGACTGGAGAATGGAACAGGCATGTCCTCGCTGCGGGCCAGGGTTTGATGCTGTCTTGGCTACTGTGTGCCTGGAGGCCAGCACACTGCAGCCTCAGCTTTGACAGATCCTACCCTCCACCTGCAGGGAACCATCCCACCTTGCAGCTCCTGTGTACTCTGTGACAGACTTTCAGAGGGGAGCACAGGACAGGGAGAGACCACCATGGGTAGAGCTTTCCATACCTGAAAGGCCCGTGTTTGTGCCACAGACCCTCGGGTTGGCCAGCAATCTTCAGGCACAGTAGAAAGTTGATGTAGAAATCACTGTCCTGCTTCCCAGCCCCTTTTGCCTGCGCGACATTGTGGCTCTGCAGAGAGTGCTGGCTCACCTGTTATTTAGCACCTGGGTTTTAATCTCGGGTTTGATACTGGCCCACTGAGTGAACTCAGACAGGTCTCTCCCATTTTGCTTTGCCCTTCCCCTATGTGGAGTAGTACAGCCAAACTGGCCTGTCCTGCAGAGCCCCTTGGGAAGTAATGTTGAGGGACAGTTGAAAATTGTTTGGAAGAAAAGAAGGTTATCAGGAGTAGTCAGCATGGTTTCACTAAGGGGAAATAATGCTTGACCAATCTGGTAGCCTTCTAGGATGTTATCACCAGCTGGGTAGATGAGGGGAATGCAGTGGATGTTGTCTACCTTGATTTCACCAAGAAGGTACAGGATAGATGAGTGGATGGTGAGGTGGATCGAGAACTGGCTGACTGGCAGAGCTCAGAAGGTTGTGATCAGTGGTGCAGAGTCTAGTTGGAGGCCTGTAACTAGTGGTGTTCCCTAGGGGTCTTGTCTTGTTTAACATCTTCATCAACGACCTGGGTGTAGGAATAGCATCCACCCTCAGCAAATTTGCTGATGATACGAAGTTGGGAGGAGTGGCTGACACACCAGAAGGCTGTGCTGCCATTCAACGAGACCTGGACACACTGGAGAGTTGGGAGGAAAGGAACCTGATGAGGTTCAACAACAGTAAGTGTAGAGTCCTTCACCTTGGGAGGAATAACCACATGCACCAGTACAGGTTGGGGGCTGACCTGCTGGAGAGGAGCTCTGTGGAAAAAGACCTGGGTGTCCTTTGCGGCAGCAGTGTGCCCTTGTGGCCAAGAAGGCCAAGAGTATCCTGGGGTGCATTAAAAAGAGCGTGGCCAGCAGGTCGAGAGAGGTTCTCCACCCCCTCTGCTCTGCCCTGGTGAGGCCACATCTGGAGTACTGTGCCCAGTTCTGGGCTCCCCAGTTCAAGAGGGACAGGGATCTTCTGGAGAGAGTCCAGTGGAGGGCCACAGAGATGATTAAGGGGTCTGGAGCACCTCCCGTACGAGATGAGGCTGAGAGAGCTGGGACTCTTCAGCCTGGAGAAGAGAAGACTGAGAGGGGATCTGATCAATGTCTATAAATACCTGAAGTGTAGGACCAAATGGATGGGGCCAGGCTCTTTTCAGTGGTGCCCAATGACAAGACAAGGGGCAGTGGTCAAAAACTGGAACACTGAAAGTTCCAGACAAACTTAAGGAAGAACTTCTTTACTGTGAGGGTGTTGGAGCACTGGAATAAACTGCCCAGAGAGGTTGTGGAGTCTCCATCTCTGGAGATGTTCAAAACCCGCCTGGACACTTTCCTGTGCAACCTGGGGGAACCTGCTTTGGCAGGGGGGTTGGACTAGATGATCTCCTGAGGTCCCTTCCATCCCCCACCATTCTGTGATTCTGTTTGTTGCTGTTATTTTTGTTGTGCCTGGCACAAGACAGCCTTCCTGATGGATGTAATCCTTAATGCATAAAGAAACATCAAGATAAATTAAAGGACTGTTTAGAAATATGCTGGTGTTCCCAGCCCAAGTAGTCAAAGGGCCACACATCAAAAAAATTGCCACCTGAGTGGATTTGTGCTCTGCCAGACTTCCCGAAGGGTCCAAGTCAATTAATACAGCTTATTGAACTACCAGTTTGTAGTGGCCACTCTGTGCTAGAAGTCAGGAGGCTGGCTCCTAACCCCGGCAATGTTGCTAAAAAATGCAGAGTCCTGAATAGAAACCATCAGCGCTTCACAAGCACTGGGGCTTTAGAAGTTGTGCAGGCTTACTACAGTGGAGCAAATGTTCAGTCCTCTTCCCGGAGGAGAGGTGCCTTCTGCTGCTGGAGCCAAAGCCATGTGGAGCAGCATGCTGTGTTAGGAGGCTCAGTGTGGACAGGTGCATCATAGTGCTCATTGGAAGGGATTGTTTGAATTAATCAAGTGTGGTAGATCAACAGTTCATGGAGGGGAAACAAAGCTGGGAGATCCCTGCAGCTGTTCATCATGCTCTGATGGTTTAAAACAAACAAGCAGAAGAGAGAGAAGATGAAATTCGTTCAGGGAATACCAAATGTGCATTTGAGAAGAAAACTTGTCCTGTCTTAGTGGCATTAGGAAGCACACTGCAGAAACAGAAAACCTGTACAGATTTGTAAATAGGCCCTGCTTGGCTATCAGGGCGCAGTTGTCTAGATGAGCTTTTTGAAGGCAGACTGGAACATGCCCAGCAAACCTCTTGTGATTATGGAGTGCGGTGCTTTAAAAGGCAAAGATGTGACATTTAACTTTTTTTCCTGCTTTTGAAATATTCTGGTTGCTGAAGACTGCAGTTAAATTGCTGAGCTCAAAAAGAAATTATTCCTGTAAAATGCCTTTCCCAGCTTTGACACAGAAACTGGATAATTCTTCTTCAAAGTCATTGCAGAGGAGATGATTTGAAGCAATACGAAAAGTCAAAAAGTAAACTGCAAAAATGATTTTTTTTCATTTTTTTTTTTATTTTTTATTCTCCATTTCCATGTATACTTGTAAATTAATAAGGGTATATTTTTTTTAAGTCTCATCTGGGCTTAGCAAATGCAGTTTTTCACTGCATTTTTTAGTCATTACACATTTCAGCTTGGAGCAGTCTTGGTGACACTGCTGAGGTGTGCAGATGAGTTTACTGAGAATTTGTCAGTTTCTGTTCAAGTTTTAATTAATGCCACTTTGCTCTGTTACTTTACAAATTCTAGGCATCCCAGGCACCCATGTGAAAATGCACGTTTTGGAGGCCCAGAGAAAAACATGATCCTGTTGTGAATGCCTAAGGCTCCTGGACTCCCTTGGGAATAGGATTATCTACTAAGCAGTACTGTAATCTGTTTTTTTTTCTCCCTGATGCTATTGTAAAGGGTCAGGGCAGGTTCTCAGCAAGTCTCAGCAGTGCATCTTCTTGGGTGGCACCACTGAGAGACCGGCCAGATAGCTTCGCATGGTACCTGGTACCCTGCCTTTCCTTGCTGAAATGTTTGCCTTCAGCAGAAATAAATCCTTGTCCTCAGCGACTCAGGAGCTCCTGTTGCAGGAGCTCCTGTTGCTCCTGAGCTCCTGTAAGGATACTCTGCTGGTTTCCAGCCCTCTTCTGGGACCCACCAAGCACCTTAACTTGGTATCAGCAGAGCAGCCTGCAGCTTTCTGGGGGTGCCAAGTGTAAGCAGGAGTTACTGGCAGACCACCGCTAGTGTGTGTGTGCACAAGCCAGCCTTTGCATCTGTGAAGAAGTTGTCATCCTTCCTTGACATCCTCCCTGCTGCAGCATGCAACCATTGCTCAGACAATGCCTCTGCCTGCATGCTGAGAGGGGGAGTGCAAGGAGGCGAGCAGGATGGGGCCAATGGCTCCTCGCTTCCCCTCTCTTAAGGTGCAGATAGAGGTCCTGGGGAGACTCATCCTTCTGTGGAGCCCTGCTGGTTGCTCACCCTCCAGGTCTGGACCATCTTTTCTCCCCGGCTGAGGGAGGAGAAGCAGGAGAGGACATCACTGGGTCTGCACCTGAGAGCAGAGAGGTGAGGGAAAAAGACAAAATTGCCTTCCCCTCTGCCCACTCAGCAACCAAAGCAGGTGAGATACTTTGCCAAAGCCAGAACCTCTTCTCTGTGAGTCAGCAGGATGCAGGGGTCTGGTTGAGATGGTTTTCATTCAGCAGCGGCTGCGAAAGAGACTCTCTGGGCTGGCTGTGTGTTTGTGTGCATCTTGCAGATAAATCACGCATGGACCAGTGAACATGACTACAGCTTTTAAATCCAGTATGTTGTGTTGTTAATTGATGTAGAGAGATAAGTCAGCCAGCAGAGTGATTAATGCAGTGGAGCTGTGGGGGAATGCTGTTCAGCTGTGACACTGACTCAGACAGTTTCTCATCTCTCTGGGCTGGCTGTGTGTTTGTGTGCATCTTGCAGATAAATCACGCATGGACCAGTGAACATGACTACAGCTTTTAAATCCAGTATGTTGTGTTGTTAATTGATGTAGAGAGATAAGTCAGCCAGCAGAGTGATTAATGCAGTGGAGCTGTGGGGGAATGCTGTTCAGCTGTGACACTGACTCAGACAGTTTCTCATCTGTAGCCAGCTACTTGTATATGGTTACCAGAAGCTTTCTAAGGGCTTATAACAGCTCATCCCTTCAGTGCTTTCCCTCTGATCCTACCCATTCCCAGGGTGCATGCAGTCCGTGTGTGTTTGGGGGCTCTCCTGAAAAGCGGTGCTCAGCACGGCCCTGTTTTGAGCAGGAGTTTGGACTAGCAGACCTCCAGAGACCAAAATTGTTTGGTGACTTTTCACAGCTCCAGTGCCATCTGGTAACAAGGCTGGTTGTTCTAGCTTGAAACAGCCAATTCTTTTGCCTTTCTCTGATGGGGGAGTGAGGTTTTTGCTTGATTAGAGCGGACCCTTCAGTGAGGAGGTGGTTGTGGCAGTGAAGAAAGTCAAAGGTGGCAGGGTTATCACTGAGCTTATGGAGGCAATGTTCTCCTTGAAAGTGGGAAAGACTTTTCTCTGCAGATGGCATACTGCTTACCATGTCTGCATTCTCCATCCCTAAATCAATTTTGGCCTTATTGCAGTTAGTCTGACAGCTCCTTCTCCTTTTCTGTCAAGCTGCTCCTGTCTGTCATCTTAGCACCTCAGCTGCTTCTGTATAACAGGTCTTTTTCCTTCCATGCTTGCAGAAATCCAGAAAATTTGACTGTCCCATCTTGCCTTGAGAAAACCTGCTCTGAAGCAGTGCTGCGTTGAATGGATAACCCTGTGAACAGCTTTTTCATTCTGCTCGTTAGTAGCCTGTGTTTCCAGCCACAGTTAGAGCTGGGAGCTGTGAGACAGAGATTGCTGTGATTTTCTAGTGTTATGCTGCAGGGACACGAGGTTCTCCCCTCTCAGACTCCCATGCTCAGACCAGACACTTGTGACATTCCTAGTCTCCTTTCCAAAAGTTGCAGAGCCAACCCATGCTGTGGGAAAACTTTGAAACGCTGTTTTGTGAGGAGTTGGGTACTTTCCAAATCAGACCCTACATTTTGCAGCCTTTTGGGGAGCTGTATTAAAAAAAATAAAAAATGTCGTTATCAGTCAGGTACCTTGCTCAACTGTTTTGTTAGCTGCATTGAGACTGTAATTTAATTATTTATTAGAGCACTTCCTTTAGCAAATGCAAGCAACAGTTTTCCCAAAGGCTGCACCATGGACATGACTTTGCTCCTGTGGTCAGAAGGAGCAAATTTAGGCCAGCCCAAAGCATTCTCTGTCCTCCACTTTGAATAATGAACTACTCCATAAAAATTACAAATGTTTAAACAATGAGGGACCTCCCATGGCATCTGCTGTTAAATGTGTGCCAGGAATCAGCTGCGGTACAGGCCAGAAGTTTATTTGGACTGAGAAAAAACACATCATTTAACAGTGCAAGGATTGAAAGTACTGCAAAGGACAAGGGCAGGATTTTTCTCTACATAAACCATTGTGATTAGCAGCCACTCTATAGCAGTGGTCCTGTGTGTAAATCACCTAAATGAGACCAGCACAGCAGGATATTTTTGTCTAAGCAGGCAAGGTTTCAGCTTTGTCTTGGACCAAGTGGATATCCTGGTGTAACTGCAGAGCAGCTAACCAGGCTGCCGTGGAGAGTGGTTTGACACAAAATCCTCTGACTCTCCTGAGCCTCTTGCTGGAAGAAGGGAGATCGATGGTACCCAGTCTGTGTCACTGCACAGGGCAAACTCTGTCAGTGATAGAAGTCTTAAATCACTTACATGCTTATGGAAACCTCATGCTCAGTGCTGTCAGATTCTGAAAGACTGTAGGATGAGAACAGGGATGGGTTGTACGGGGTTTTTTTAATTTGTACATATCCATGACAACTATGTCCTCTTAATTGAGGCTGGGATTAAAACTGGGCTAAAAGAACAGAGGATTTTTTTTGGCAGTTTGAAAACTTTAAAATCACTACTATGCATGAGGTACAATTTGAGGCTTACATTACTTGGTGAGTGTGTTTAAGTGATGCCTATAGATGTGTGTATGTATTTCATAGGTATAGTATGGCTTCTGTGGCTCAGCACTCCAAAGCCTGATATTCTTTTCTGAGGCTTATTTTGGTCAAAGCACTTCAGCAGCTGCAAACTTTGTTAGGATGCTTGTTGTTCTAGTTGTTCTCAAATTAGATTAAACAGTCATCAGAGCTTTCGCAGATTTAGGGTATCCCTTGAGCTGCCTTGATCTCCGTGTGTTTGTCCACCATAGGCTGCCTGTTGTGTGCATGTCGAAAGCAAAGGGATATATTTGAGAGTCTAAGCAAGGGTTTCTGCTAGCTCAACCCTGGGATAACTCTCTCCCTGTTGATGTCAGCCGATGTCTGCACTGGGAACATCTGTGCTGACTTCTTCTGAAAATCGGACTCTGGGGATCTAATACAGAGTTTTACTTCTGAGAATGTTGACCTCGCTCTCTGAAAATTCAGCAAGGGGACATCATGTCTGAAAGTGTACAAGCAGGACAGGTGATGCCTATGATGATGTTGCCTGCAGATACAGCTGTACTCCAGTTAGTGGGGTTTTCTTTCTGCAGCTGTACAGATTCACAGAAAAACATCTGGCACATCAGCAGGGAAAAGAGCATCAGGGATGAAATATCTCTCTAGGGCATCTCATATGCCTCCCAGAGTTTTCCCTTGGGAGGTTTAAACAACCTTTTAACAAGTTGCTGGTCTAAGTAAAAAGGCATAAGGAAACCCAGCGTTTTTTCCTATTGCACTGTAGTCAGGGCAACACTAGCGTTATCTGCATTATCCCTGGAAAGGGGGAGCAAAGCCTGAGGATGGGATTCTTACCTGGAGTCATAAAACTCTTACATTTCAGTTGCCTTGAAGCACTTGAGCAACCTCAATGAAGCCATGCCTTTGTGCTTCACTGGACCATGGCCAGACTGATCATATCTTGCAGGGCTGAGATGCAAGCAGGCTGCAGCTCAGGATGAAATGAAGAGGAACATCGCCATCACCTTGCTTTAGGCGAGCTGTAATCCTGTATTCCTTTTTCAGACGCTGAGCTTCTCCTTTGGGTTACCTGCCTCCCATGGTGATATAGTGGGAAGATGAGGCTAAGCATTGTTGCACTCAGTCACAGTTAGGAAGTATCAGTTGCCCTTTCCCTGAGCTGTAGCAGAGTTGTTTTCTCTTAGGCTTAGAAAGGGGACTGAATTTTCAGATTATCATTGTATAATCTGAATATCATTTCCAGATGATATATATCATACCCATATATGAAGAGTAACTTTTGATAGTGGTAGTGCAGAAAACCATTTTGCACATGCATGTACACACACCGTGTGCATCTCTTGTGTGCAGACCTAACCTTACAGGGCCTGACAGCAGTCCTTGCAAGACCTTTCCTCAGTGTGGCCTCCTATCCCTTTTGCCAAGTGCGGGAACCTTCTTTCTGATAACTTTAAGCTCAGTTTACTCTCATCACTGAATCACTGAAGTGTTTTTCACGCAACACACTATAGAGATGCAGTCCCGGTCTCACTGCTTTGTGGTAACTTCTTGATCTGCTTGTGAAGCAGCATTGAGGTAATCACTAAATCTTTTCCAGCAGCCTGAAACTTGCTGCTCTGACTCTTGAGGTGGTCATTGTCTCAGGTTTGAGGCTGTCCTACCACCAGGGCACCCTCTTTTGTCCCTGGGAACATGGACGGACAGAAAAGCACACTACTCAGTGGGCAGAGTCAGAGCTATATAGACCTAAGTCAAACCCAGGTTCATGGGAGGTGTTTTCATGTGCTGCTGATATCTATGAGGACTCAAACATATACTTGCTTATAGGGACATGCTTTCCTGAAGCAGAGTTGTCACTCTTTTCTACAGGTACCACAGGATGCCCTCCCTTATTCTGCTTCATGTAACTGGTACTAGAATGATCATTTCCTGATAAATGAAGGCACTTAATCAGTCCTCTTCCTCTTGGAAGAAGGACTTTTTGGGGATATTGTTATATCATTTAAAATAATATTTTGGAATTTAAGTTTACATTGCTTTATTTTTCACTTGAGGTGACTGTATATAAATATTTTCCTCTATTTTATCATTGCTGATAAAGTAAGCCTACGGTATACAGACAAATAATTTGCCTTTGATGTATTGAAACTGTGAGATATAAAGTAGACTTCTCTCTTGTGTCCATGTTCCTGACTATAACTCTGTTTCTCTGTGTTTTTATAAGTTGGAATAAATGTTGCTTACAGGCAACAGAGAGCCTGCAAGCTTCCCAATAATTTTTATGTAATTGAAATCAAGCAGCCCTAGTGAAGGATCTCACATATGTATAATGATATATGTATATGTACAAACTTTAGAAAGAAATAAACCAAATGTATTTCATCTTCTGCAGTTGAATGTTTTTTTATTGGAGCCCTTACCCTGGCTTCCTACAAGTAAGAACATGAAGGTGGCTTTACCAGCTTATACAGCAGCCTCTGGCTGTCCTGCTCGTGGAGATAAAGACCAATTAGCTGGTGCAACCCTTTCCGCAGTTGGCAGTCAGCAGTCGCAAGGGTTCCTCAGCTGGAGGGTGCGTGTACTGTCTGCCTTACAGAAACACAGTCTGGACCTGAATACCTCTGCCAGGGCAGAGGCCACTGTGGCCCCATACAAATATATAGCAAATATTCCTTACCGAAGGAAGCACGAGGAGGTGTGTGATTGGGGTAGCCAGTGGAGCCAGTGGCACTGCATGCACACTAGTTCTGTGTGAGGACAGCTGGAGCATGTCTCTCTTCCTGTTACACCTCTGCAGAAGCTGGCTTCCCCTCTGGGCTGTTACATGGTATGTAGCCTGCAGAATTAGTACCACTTAGCTGTGAAGAGACACCAAGAAGAGAATTAACTGATTAAAAATGGGTAAGCACATGGGTTGGAAGAAGGAGGCTGCGGCAAACTGCTGTTCAGAAATTATTGTGAGTTAACCTCAAAATTTTTGAGGTAGTTTGTTTGAGGGCACTATCAAGGTTGGTAATTGCTGTTGGCCTGGTGGATGGGAAGCAGGGACCCATGAGAGGCAGAAAAGTTGGACAGTAAAGAAAAAAGAGCAGTGGAGAAAGGCAGAGATAGGAGTGGGCAAGAAACAATGGCTATCCAAAGTGAGAGGAGACAAGCTGTACAACGTACAGAAAGCAAACAGCCTTGTGCTTGTAGTTCTTGAGTTGGACATGGCTCACATGGGAAGATAGGGTACTGTGTGGAGAGTAAGAAACAGGGCAAATGAAGGGGACTTGTCCAATACCAGGTGGGGCGTGGAGGAGCTGTACAAGCGGGCTGGGAGCTTGTATTTGGAGATAATAGTAGGGAAGATACGTTTTTTCTTACAAGTATCTCTGTAAATGTTTTGACTGTCTTGACATGATTGTTTCTTTCTATTTTTTACTCTTTGAGACTCAGCACGTTGCCTTTGGATGAATGGCAAGACCTCCAACACTTGAGAGTGATAGTTGTGAGTTTTATTTTCACACTGTGCCATAGGATGTCAGATTTTTCATTGCTGTTCCATCCTGGTTAGTTCAAAGTGCTCAGAGTTTTTGGTTCCAGTGCATGCTCCTGGATTAGTATGTCTTTTATGAGAAGACTGAACAAAGTGGTGGTGAGGACGTGTTGGAGTATTTTACAAAGATGTATTAAATGCCTCCTCTAAGCCCAAATGAATGTTTTAACCATGTCTGAATTTAATGTCAGTGCTGCTCACCACATCTTTTCCTATTTTGTCCTCCTAGCTGACAAAGTCAATGCCAAGCATTTTCTGGTGATCCCTTTCTGCCTAGAATTGTGTCATGTTGCTCACAATGCATTAAACTAGAACAAAATGACAGAACAGTGAAAGACAGATGCATTTATATTCTCTTCATTGTCCATTTTCCATTCAGGTTTCCAAGTACAGAATATAATTATCAAGGGATCCTGAAAGGGCTAGTTTGTGTATGCAGGTGAAACCTCCACAGTCCACAGAAGTTACGCATCTCTTTGGCTTTTTATCAATAATGTAGCATGCGGGAGTGACTTAGCCCAAATGTAATGCACAACTTGTTCTGAAGTTGTCATGCATATCTCTGGATTAGAAATGGGAAGAAAGATTCTTACCCAGCAGAGCATTAATGTACTGCAGTGCCCTCCTAAACAGCAAGAAAAGGAAAAATACTCAGTAGCTTTTAAGGTGGAGCTTGAAGGGGAATGATACAATGATAACCCAGGTTTTCATCTGTCAGGCCATTGCATGTTCCATCTCTTTCTTTCCATGTTTGCCCCTAAATCCATGTTTCTCAAAAGAAATTACACCAGCTATCTTACTAGCCATTTCTCCAGGAAAAGGACCATCCTAGAAAACACGAACTACTGCACAACAGCTAGCCACTATGGCAGGTTTGCTGTCATGGTCATATTCATTTTAGGGCATGTGTTCTGGTCCCATTCCACAGATAGTTGTTGGGTGGATCAGGTACATAGATGATGTAGGTCTTTGTTTTGCTGGTCTGCTCTTGACAACATGATGCAAAGACAAGGAGCTTAACTGGGATGAGGTGGGTGAAGTAATCAAGGCTGAAGTGGATTGATTTGCCTTGGAGAATGTGTAAGGTAGTGTGTTGCTATTATGCTCAGTAAATTTGTGGGGAGATTTTGGACCCCCATACCCAGGCAGGGTGTATCAGTAATACTGTATAAGGCTGAGATTGCCCCAGTAACAACTTTGGAAACACCAGACTTTGGTACAGATGTTGCTGAATTGGGCCAGCAAGGAATAAGTAACAAGGAACATATTGTGTCTTAGGGAGGAGCTTGGGCAGAGAAAGGGTGGCAAAAGGGTACAAAGATGGCAAAAAGTTTGTTCCAGAAATAGAAACAATGATGAATAAGGTAGAAAATCAGATGAAGAACAAAGGACAGGGGAATCTTCTGAAAGGAGGAGTGCAGATGCCTACAGGCAACAGTGATGCTGACTTGCAAACCTGAGCCAGTGGGACTACCCATTGGGCTTTCCATCAGGTCCGTGTCTGAAAAACTGAGTGTGAGTGGGTGGGCTGCAGTGGGATAGATTGCCACACTGGAAATAGGTCATGTAGGGAGGGAAAGGTGGTGGATTTCTAAGTGAATAGATGATGTGTGTGATTCATAAGATTCAAGAGTGTTAGATTAACAGCTTTATAATTGTGTTAATAGGGTGGAAAATAGTATAATTGCAGATTAGCAATAGTGGTGCATTTATTTGATAATGAGGATATTGATTACTAAATAGATTGACCAGTTTCTTAGTAATGTGTTGCTTAATCACTGAAGTCTGCAGTTTCTTAAATCAGTTACATCTTGATCTTGCAATCTAAATGGAGGGAGTTGCTTCCTGAAATAAGTTACATGGGGAGAAAGGCTCCAGGACAGTTCCTGCCTAGTCTTAGCTTGCTTCAGCCACAACAAGTTTGATGACTTAGACAACTACAAGGATGTTTGTAGGAATATTTGAAAATATTTGAATTATGCAGGAGCTCTGCCAGTGATTGCAAGCCAGATGTTGAAAAGAATGAATCTTGAAAATGCAAAAATAATAGTAAAAAGGACATATTGGGAAAGCAAGGTCTGTGAATTAAAATCTCAGGGACAGACTTTATAGTGCACAAGCATTTTGTTTTCTCAAAGAACAATGTCTACATGTCTGCACATGTAAAGGTACTGGTGGGCCTTTATCTGTACAGTCTTGAAATGTAGGTGAAATGTACATTACAGAGGCTAGAAGACTGCAGAAGAAAGAAGGATAGAGCACTGAAGGCTGAAAACTCTGAGGAAAAGAAGGTGGCAAAGAGGGTTTGCCTGAGGGAAAAGCAACCAGGAACTGTTTGAAAACTGAAGGCAAGAAGAAAACTGAACAAGACTGTAGAGAAAATGCATGGGAGACAACTGAACAGTACACAGATTCAGTTATCACTTGGAAAAGGCACTCCATTAATGAGAAAGGAGCAGCCACCTGTGAAGGTTGCCTAACAGCCCCTTTTGTCCAAGTGTTCTTTTGGTGAAAAGTTCTCATTCTGCCATTGTTTGCAGAGGCACTTAGAACACTGTCAGGGCTGCCAAAAAAAAATTCAGCAGAGCGTGCTGCGTGCTGGCCTTCAGGGAAAACTGACATCCAAGAAAAATATTCCTTCCTGTGCTTTGTAGCTTGGAAGACAACAGCATCCCTGGATCTGTGCGGTGTCTCCTGGATGGGGAGTGGTTTTGCTGGAAAGAGCAGGAAAAAAACCCCAAACCAAGCTGAAGTCCATTTCCCCCTCCCTGTTATACAGAGATTGTTCAAAATATGTGGGTTTACGTAGGTGGGTGGTTGTTTGTTTTCTTCCCCCTCAAGAAGATGTTCAGCCAGAAATCATCTTTCCAATCTGCCTCACCTTTTGATGCTGAGCTCAGAAGCACACAGGAGAGATGCTCTGTCACCTCTTTGGGAAGGTGAATATTTTTGGTCAACTTGAGCAACCTTCTCCTCTCTGCCCATGTGTCCAGTGTAAAAAAGCACACTTTCTCTTTTCAGGGTAATTCCAGCCGGGACTTGTTAACCAAGAAATGTGTCTCTGGACAGTCTTCAGCACAGACACGTGCCCTATCATTTGAGAACATTGGATTTTGATCGAGGTGATGACAGGGATGCTGCTGTGAGGGTGGGTGTGGAGAATGCTCCTGTCAAGCCAGAAGTTCATGTGTGTGGTACCCAGCTCTTGGTAAACACTGCTTCCTACCCTACCCTATTCTATCTCATTCCATCCCATCCCATCCCGACACATCCAGGGCTCAACTGTGCTGGGCACCCCGTAAGTACAAGTACTGTGACGGGTGGATGGAGCCAGGGCCATTGCTAGCCTAATTACCAGAGTGAAAACGACACCAGTTACTGCACCCTTGGCTTCTCACAAAGAGGTGCTCACAGTGGCAGGAACTTGCAGTGGGCTGTGCCTGGGGCAGGAATCCTCTCCATGACTGGGCTAAAACATCCTGTTGTGACAGTTTTGTGGGGGCCTTGCAGCCAGCCAATAACAGCAAGCAGGGTGTAAAACCTGAGTCCCTATTACCACAGCCATACCCACGCTGCGTTTCTCAGGCAACTGAGGTGTAGGTGGCAGTTAGAGGTTGTAATTTTTTCATGGGGGAAAAAAAGCCCATACACTCACACACACACCAAAAAAAAAAGTGCTCTTTCTGCTTAGCTGCAATTTGTGACTGCACTTAAGACAAATTGTCACAATCCGTATTCCCATTGGCAAGGAGCCAGGCTCCTCAGCATGCTGATTAAACTGTGTGTGGGCAAAATCTAGGCAGATGATGGGGACCGGGTACATTGAAACCTTGGAGAGCTTTGTTTTCCTTTGCTGCTGCTTTCTTTTTCTCTCTAAACTCCTTGCAGGCTAGTTTTTCTGACCATCTCTTGTTGGATCTGTTTTGGTGCCTGAAACTCTAACTTTGGGAGATGAGAATAACCGTGAAGCCACAGAGGCAGCTGCTCATGGTACATAACCCCTTAGGTGCTTGTTCACCTGCAGGTGAGCAGGTAACCCTCTGGGTGCAGTAGAAGTACTAAAGAGACCAGAAATGTTGGGCTACAGTAATATAAAGGGAATTTTTGCAGGTGGATAGGAAGCCCTTTTCTGCAAAGCGCCCAGCCAGCCAACAAGGCATGTGCTTCTAGTCCAGCTTCAGCCTTTCTGGGAGCTCCATCTGCTCCTCTGAGGAGGGTGGCTTTGCTTTAGTGAGCTATCCTGCCCTTCTACAGCCTGGAGTACTGGGCTCCTTCTGACTGACACCACAGGGAGCTGCCCAGGAAGCACTGGAACTGGAGAGTTTGAGACATTGTCTTTCTAGTCAATCTACTGCTTAAATCTCACAGTCATAGCATTTCCACTGCCTTGTGTGTGAAGACTGGGGACTGTTGCATCGTTCCCAGGATATGTGTCTGCCTGTTATGGTAGGCACCATTGGTTTATGCTGACTTGCTTCTTCACTAACTTTTTCATTTGATCTCTCATCATTTCTCTTAGGGCTTGTCAGCACCCAGTCAGGAAGATAAGAGAGCTGACCAGCCTTTGGAGCCACAGCATGCATTGGGGTGAAGACACTATTCAGAAGCATAATGGCTGAGCTCCACTGTGGCTCAAGGTTCCTGCACTTCCACATGGGAGCTGATGCCACCACAAAGGACTTGACTGGATAGCTACACCTCAAGTGAGGTAACTCTGCTTTAAAATGGGTGAGCTGCACTGCGCTGAACACCTCTGTGAGTGTCCTGATTCGGAGGCAGGGTGGCTTCCGTGAGCTTCTGGAACATGGCAAGCTGAATCCCTTTTTTAAATCTAAACGTGCAAGCTGAATCCCTTTTTTAAATCCCACAACGATTTGATTCACATCTTTAGTGAATTCCTCTTGAACTTTCTAAGAGATCTGGCACAAACAAGTCCCTAGAGGTATTTTGCAGCCCTCTGGGCTCTTGCTGTGCTTGTGATTCATCAGATGTGTCTTGATGTTTAGTTCAGTGTGCAGTCTGACTGATGGGGCCTCCTTGCCAAGTGTTCAGAGCTGCAGAAGTCCTTCAGGGGCTCGCTTGTGCCAACCGTGTAGTCTGGGGCTCAGCCTCTCTTGATTACAGAGAAGGTAATTGTCCTCCAGGTGGGAGCTACCTGGAGCCTGAAGGTGCCGGCTCCAGCACACCCCCACTGGGATCTGCCTCAATGCCCAGGAGCCAGGGAGGTTTCACCATCAGCTTCCCCAGGAGCAGACTAAAGCCAGAGCTGCATGTATGCACGCCAGTTCTGCCTATACCATGTAGACTACAAATTCTCTAGAGCAGGGGCTTTGGGCACGTACATTCAATAGTAATAAATATGATGATTTGGAAACTGCTTGGCTTTCAGAGACTGGTATGACTTTAATGCAAAACACAAAAGGCCTGGCATGGTGTTTTATGAGCCCTGGAGACAGCTTAACTTGTTTGAATGTGTACTTGGCTTTGAGTCACAGATGTGATCAATCAAAGGAGCAGTCTTCTCCCTCTGACTCACCAAGGCTGATTCCTTGAATTTGAGGGGTTTACATAGCCACTTGATTCAAGCATTAAAGAGTTTGACTTGAAAAATTCTGGTGCTAAAACCACAGTGGAGGCAAGTGACCCCAGCTCCAGCAAGGTCAAGGAAAGATCACTCCAGTGCCAAGGGCAGAGGACATCTCCTGGCTTTTATCAGCTGAGAACTGAGCTTTGTTGGCAACGAGCTGTAGATTCACTGGGGTGTTAAGCCTAGAAAACTTCCCCTGCATATTTGCTCTGATCCATCTCTGATCTAAATGGCTTTTAAAAAAATGAAGAAAATAAAATCCAGACCCATATAATGGGATTTTCAAGTTTGTCATTACACTCCTGGGAATCCTGATTTTGTCAAAGGAGGTTAAAATGAGAAGGGAGGAAAAAAAACCCAATGTCCCTCCTTGTCCATTCAGGTACCTCCTGCTGAAGTACAATTTTTATTTCACATTTCCTCAGCAGGTATACCTTGAGTCCTGGTGAGTTTCTGCAGTCTTTGCACTGTCTCACCTTGAATGGTGACATGCTGCTACAGTTATTGCTGTTCCTCTTTTGGCTGTGATGGGTGTGAGAAAACAACAGATTTGTTTGGCATCTGGTATTACTTGTAGCATTGTTTCATTGGAGTACATCATCCTTTGCTTATCTATGCCCCTCAGTGCTTTTATCCTTGTGCTAACTGACTACATCACACTGTATCCTCCCCCTGTGCTATTGTCCTCTAGGTGGAAAATGAAGCACAAAAAGCCCAAGTAAGTTGGTCACCCAGAAATTTGTGAGCATGTATAGAAGGTGATTCCTCTCTCCCAGAAAATGCAGTGTATCACTTTTTATCACACTCCCTTTTTAGCTGCCTTGAGTACTTCAGCTTCACCTACTTTTCGAAGATCATCTCTTCTTCGTCTTACCCTCCATTCTTGGTCTCAGCTTGTTTATTTCTGAATTGCCATTAGAGAAAACTTTGCAACTGTCTGAATCTCTGCAATTACAACTAACATCTTTAGCATATGTACTGCTCTTCTAGCTCAGCACAGAACCCCAGTTTCAGACCAAGCAGTAGAACTGGACAGATGTATTTGTGGTCACTGGTGCTACAGTCATCATCTGAGTTCAGAGTACTGCTAGCTAAGCAATGTGTAATCCTCCCACACCTCTGGACTATGGCTTTGATCCAGAGGTTTCATAGAATCATAGAATGTTGTGAGTTGGAAGGGACCCACAAAAATCATCGAGTCCAGCCCTTGTCCTAGAATAGGACAATCCCAAGATTC
>NW_010322518.1:0-1531 GCF_000700745.2 Antrostomus carolinensis
AGCGCATTGTTTATTTCCCTGGCTTAGCAATTTGGCAATTGCCCAAAGGCTAATTAGGCACCTCAATTTTCACTTTTGTGAGCAGCATCACAGTGAGGCTTCAGGAAGAAGCAATATCGATAATTTCTTCACAAACAGCAAAAACATTTGCTCTGCATTAAGTGCCTGAAGACAACTGGAAGCAAACTCTATGGCTGAGCTGAGTCATAGAAGTGAACCCAGCAGAATAAAAGCTGCCCTTCCCTTCTCTGCTACCCCTTAGAAATCCTCTATAAATCTGAAAACTAGTGGAGGCAGAAAGATTTAAAATCCCAGTTTTCAAGTTTGGAGGCAAAAGAAGCCTCTCAAAAATATAGGAAAAATCATAGAATCACAGAATGGTTTGGGTTGGAAGGGACCTTAAAGATCATCCAGTTCCAACGCCCCTGCCATCAGCAGGGCAAATATGCAGAATCTGCATTCAGACCTTTCCTTGAGTTTCAGATGACCCCAAATTGCAGCCAGTCACTGTGCTCCGAGGCTGTGGCTCAGTTCATGAGGATCCCTCTTATACATGGTACAAGGGATGAGAGGGATGAGGAAGAAGAATGAAACAAGGAGGAGCAATAACAAACACCGCAAGAAGTTCGAAAGAAGGAAGAAAGCTTCTCTGGGTGGAAAAGCACAGGGCAAGGCTGAGCAGGAAATTCCTGATTTTGTAAAAACAAAACAAAACAAACAAAATCTATGTCTGCTTGTGTTCTGTTTTAAGGCTGGCTGTCCCACCAAAGGCGAGCTGGGCTAGTACAAGTGAGTGTCTCAGCGTGGAGTGGCATAAAGGATCTCACAGATTATATCCTCAGCTGCTTCATTAATTTCAGACACAAATTTATGGCTTGGATGGATAGAGACAGTTATCCCTACTCTACAAGAAGTCTGCATTTCTCACAAGTTTTTTCTGCTCTCCCCATACTTTTATATTTCCTCTCTATCATCTCTCTCTCTCCTTCTTCCCAGTGGCACCTGACAGAACAGATCCGATACCAGGTAGGAGTGAGTCAGCATTCAATTCAGAGATGACCAGGTGGGTTCACAGTCACGCAAAATAAATGAGGAATCACTCCTGATAAAACACCCTAATGCCACTGATTTCTTACCAGATCCTTGGAAGTCTTCATGATCATTTTTGCTTTCCTTATTGCAGTACTCAGCCCCACCTAGGAGAGCAAGAACAAAACAACAAAAAAAAAATCAGATCAGCCTCACAGTATTCTACCAATTTTACTCCCCATTTTCTACCTTTTAAAAAATATATCAATCACAGCACAAAAATGATGTATGAGTCCACAAACTCATAATCAGTTACTTTTTATTAGACTAACAATCAATTATCCGATCACCCTCTATGAAACTCCACTTGTGAGAGTTCATTTATTTTGCTCCAGGGCATCATTTATTTCCTAAGGAAAAGTCCAAATCCGTTAAAGAGCTGAGATTCATATCCTGACTGCACTGCATGAGCTGCAGAGGACAGACTTCTCCAGTGACTCCT
>NW_010322518.1:1550-14234 GCF_000700745.2 Antrostomus carolinensis
AAGAGGGTTACGTGCATGATGCTGGTCTGACTTGCTGTGGAAAAGTACAGATGAAACATTTGGTCTTGCACAGATAAGGGTTATTCTCAACTGAGGTTCATCTCAGCAGGGAAACAGCTGGTGTGTGGGAAGGTACAAAGCAGGGAATACAGTTTGGAAGACAAATCTCCTGATTAGGGTCTAGGAAGGATAGCTCTTTATTCTGGAAATATCTGCCCTGGAGGGCAAGTTTCCACAGACAGTACTAAGATTATTTTTCTATTGGGTTAATGCAAGTTTGTGCTGAAGAAGCACTTTGAGGTTCTTCCAAAATGAGGTCCTTATACCTAAATAGAAGGGAAAAGTGGGGGAACCATGGCAAGAAAAGACCTTGAAAAGGGATCCTTATCAAAGGAGAACAGATTGGCCATCATAAGGCCATAGGTTACGACTACTGGTGATACCCTAGTGATTCCTCAAATGCCTTTCCCTTTATGAGCATGCTCCTTGTCTTGGTTTACACAGTTGTTCTATCACCCAGTGAACCCTCCCCACCCCTGGGACAGGGGAATTGGGAAAAGGAAAGGAGACCTGTGGGTTGAAATGAAAACAGAGTTAATGAAATACTAAGAAGAATTAATATTAATATGAATACTAGTATATAGTACACAAAGTTGTACTCAGCTGATGAAAGCATGACAGTCACAACAAGCAGGAGAGCAGGCTCCGAGAGCAAAATGTTGTGTGAGACCCTCCAGAAATCACAGCCATTGAGGAAGAAGGTCACTCCCAGCAAATTTTCTAATTTACAGTGAGTGTGATATTTATGGTATGGAGTACTTCTGTTGGACAGCTTGGGTCAACCACTCTGGCCACAGAATCACAAAACCTCAACCCACACATTTTTGCAGCCCTGGGTCCTGGCTGAATTCTGAGGTCTGGGGACTGTTTCTGCACTGTGCTGTTGAGCGTTTACCCTGGTCTTAAGAAATGTGGCCCATACCATAACACAGAAAGACCACACTGATCTTCCTGCTACAAGGACTCAACCCAGTCATGGAGGTGAGGAGATGCCCCAGATATGCTCATGAAGTCCAAAATGTTTAACAACACAACTGTTTGAAAACTCTGAAGAACAGCACTTTCTAAATTCAGCCACATCTTCCTGTAGGAAGATCCCACAACTTCAACAACAACAAAAAGCTCGTCACAGGGGTCTGGGAGGGTGGTTTACGTTTCTGCTATGGGTGCCCCGCTCATGAGACAGCCAGTTGCCAAGTGCCCCTGAGATCAGCTCAACTTGTAGACTTGGTGGAGTCCCACAGGGATCCATCCTGGGGCCGGTGCTCTTTCATGTCTTCATCAATTACTTGGATATAGGACTTGAATGACTGCTAACTAAGTTCACCAATGACACCAAACTGGGAGGAGCTGTGGATGCTCTGGAGGGCAGAGAGGCCCTGCAGAGAGATCTGGAGAAATTAGAGAGCTGGGCAATCACTGACTGTATGAATTTTAACAAGGGCAAGTGCTGGATTTTGCACCTGGGACACGGCCACCCTGGACACACACACAGCCTGGGGAAGGAGAGGCTGGAGAGCAGCCCTGCGGAGAGGGACCTGGGGGTTCTGGTCCATGGCAGTTGAATATGAGCCAACAGAGTGTCCTGGCAGCCAAGAGGGACACCCGTGTCCTGGGTGCATCGAGCCCTGCACTGCGAGCCAGGTGAGGGAGGGGATGGTCCCGCTCTGCTCTGCCCTGGGGCGGCCTCACCTCCAGCACTGGGGGCAGTTTGGGCACCACAGGATAAAAAGGATCTAAAGTTACTGAAGAGTGTCCAGAGCAGGGGCACAGGATTGGTGAAGGGCTTAGAGGGGAAGATGTGCGAGGAGAGGCTCTAGTCGCTTGGTTTGTTCAGCCTGGAGAGGAGGAGACTGAGAGGAGATCTCATCGCGGTCTAGAACTTCCTCTTGAGGGGAAGAGGAGGGGCAGGTGCTGATCTCTTCTCTCTGGCCACCAGTGATAGGACCAGAGGAAATGGCAGGAAGATGTGGCAGGGGAGGGTGAGATTGGCCATGAGGAAAAGGTTCTTGAGGCAGACGGTGGTGGAGCACTGGAACAGGCTCTCCAGGGAGGAGGTCATGGCACCAAGCCTGACAACATTCCAGGAGCATTTGGCCAACATGTGCCCTCAGACACATGGTCTGAAACTTGGGATTGTCCTGTGCAGGGACAGGAGTTGGACTCAATGATCCCTGTGAGTACCTTCCACCTCACAACATCCTATGATTCTGTGATTGGGTGCAAACTTCAGGCAAAAGCATTTGGTTTTGGCAGGGTAACACCAGCGTGCTCCATCCTGTTGCTCTATTTTCAATTTTGGACAATATTCTTCTATCTCAGTAATGATAATTCCCGTATGGTGTCCTGCTTTTATGAGACCACCTTTGCAAACAGTCATATCTGTGAGGCAGTGTCTGTGTGATGGCCTCTGTCCTTCTCCTCAGCATTCAGCATAAAGAAGGATGAAAGTGCTGCCCATTTGCCCTCTTTCAAAAGGAATAACTGCTGTCGTTCTGTAGGCTTTGAGAATCATTAAAAAATAAAATTAAAAAAATAAGAGAGATAAAAATAAATTACTTAAAGATGTTGCAAATGGGAAGAAAAATCCGGTGTATCACAAACACGGCAGCACTTTGTTTCTGATCAAAATGGTTAGCAAGGACAAACTGTTCTGTCTGGTGATGACCTGCCGTCAGTCTCTCCTACAGCCCAGCCTAAGGACACAACTGCTAGCTTCACACCAACCCAGTCTGAGGGCTCCAAGGTGAAGTTCAGCACAAGTTTATATTAT
The DNA here is from genome assembly GCF_000700745.2 of Antrostomus carolinensis. Taxonomy (NCBI): domain Eukaryota; kingdom Metazoa; phylum Chordata; class Aves; order Caprimulgiformes; family Caprimulgidae; genus Antrostomus; species Antrostomus carolinensis. The sequence goes on from NW_010322518.1 coordinate 4,384, forward strand.
TTATCAGTTTATCAGGAACTCAACATGGGGAAAAAAATATATTATTATATATTTATATTTATCAGGATATATTTATATTTATATTTATCAGGAACTCAACATGGGGGAAAAAAAAGTATGCTTCACCAAGTGGTAGTATTAATACATTTGGAAAAAAAGAAAATACCCCTCAAGTGATGGCACCTTGCTGAACAGCAGGCATGCCAGCTTGGAATATTAAAGCAGCATATATTTGCATTTAAAGCAACCATTACCAACATTTTAAATTTTTTTTTTAACTGGGAATAAAATTTAGCATGTCATTATAATTGATTTAGGCAGTGACCAAAGCAAATTAATTAACTGTGATATTCAAGGGTCAAAAATTTATAGGCAACAATATAAAGGGATAAGGAAGAACAAGCAGCAAGGAATGCAGATTTCTAAGTTATTGGGTTTTTAATATATGTGTCACATTTATATATGTGTTTAATATGTGTTTAATTCATTGTGTCTATAGGCTTATCAAAATCTGGATATATCACAAATAGATGAGAGATGCTAGGAAGGAGCCAGGACATTGTTTCCTACTTTCTTCCCCCTGGGCAACTGCTGTCCCCAAAACCAAACACACATCTTGCATTTGCCATAGTTACGTTGGATGTTACCAGCTACTGTCATTGCTGCTATGAAATAACTCGAGGCTCAGATGAGGCAAATGGCTTAAAATCAAGTAGGACGCATGAAAAAAATTTCAGAGAGGTAAGATTAATCAAGCCCTTTCTGTTGGGCAGGAGAGGGGGAACCTTTCCTGCTCTCAGCAGCGCTGCGTGAGAAGCGCAGGCTTCAGGCAGCTACAGCAACGCTGCACACAGAGAGCAGGGAACAAGGGAGGGAAGAAACAAGGGAGGGAAGGCTGAACTGCCCTCACATGCAAAAAATGCTCTCTCTGAAGTGCTAAGAATGAGATCTCCTCCTGCTGCAGAAGTTACTGCAGCCAGGGCTCCAAGGTGGCTTGTGGAGGACTCCCATCCAGGAGAATACACTCTTGGCTTCATGGGTCACCTGTAATCCCTGGTTGACACCAGCACATCGAGCTTGCCACCCAAGTCCACGCAACCCATAAAACCTCTCTTGCTGCAACTTGGCTAGCAAGCAGCCTGTTCTCTTTCCCATGGCATGAAAACACCCCTGAGGAAGGGGTTCCAGCAGCTGATGGACAAATTCACAGCTGGTATGAACAGAGGACCTGGGGAGCAGCCAGCCTCATCCACCTGAATCTGCACAGTCCCACTGCCTGGCAATACATGTGATATCCATGTCATGGATGGGGCTGGGGCCAGGGGGGTCACTGGGATTTCATTCACTGCCTTCTTTCAACCTTCTCCACAGTGTCCATGTATTCCTGTGCAACCTGTTGTAGGGAACCTGCTTTAGCAGAAGAGCTGGACTAGATGATCTCCTGAGGTCCCTTCCAACCTCTACGATTCTGTGATTCTGTGTGATTCTGTGATTCCCAGTAACGATTTTTGTTTTGCAAACAGATCTATTTCTCATCATAAACAAATGCACGAACCAACTTTAATTGTCCCTCATTTATCATCCTTGTTAGCCAGCTCTTTCCCAGGAGAGCAGATATTTACCAAACACTCCCACAGTTTCCCTTCTAACTCATTTCCATCATCCTTTTACCAGGAGTATGCATACCAAGGTACCAAAACACTGCAGAGCTTGTTAAACGGCACCAGCAAAACTGGGATTTGTTCTACAACTCCCACCTTTCATCCTGCAGAAGCTGTAGGATGAATCTTTACAACTGCATGGGGCAGCCAAACCAAATGATACGTGCTCTGGACACAAAACAGGGACCTAGTTTTCCTCTGCAAAACACAGTCAGCATCCATGAGCAACACTTCCTTCTCCTCACACTTTTGTCTGCCAGCCTCCCACCCCAAATACCACTGTGCCTGTGGGTTGCCCGAGACTTGTTTTCAGGAGTCCTGCCTGGGGCAGGTTCTGCATTGTTACAACACAGATGCACACAGTGCCCTTCAAACCTCATGCCACCTTGTTTCCTTTGGGTTTATTTGATGGAATTTTGGGGTTGTGTGGTTTGGTTTTTTTTGGGATTGTTTAGTTTTGGGGTTTGTTTTGTTGTTGGGTTTTTTTTTCCATTTTATTTTCTGCCAATGAAGAGGAGCAGGGAAAATTGTGAGAAACAAGTAAAAGAGGAAGAGTGAGTGCTCAAACTGTGCCTCTGCTATCACTCATCTATAGGTTGTTTCTTCAGGGCTCAGCTCTGACTGCGGCAGAAACAACTCTCACTTCAGTAGGTTTTACCTATTTCCAAAAAGAAAGGATAAAAGGAGGGCATCTTACTCCCCAGGACCTAGCCTGCCTCCCAGATGCTCGCTTTATGGTCTGTGGTCTCAAAAGAAGGAAACAGGTCCCAGCCACAAGGTCTACCTTTGGCTGGCAGCCTGCTCTCATCAGGAATGCAGAAGCACTCCCACCCCGGAGTTTGGTTCTGCCTCACCTCCTGGGAAGCAGTTCACATTTTCACTGAAAGAGAGAGAGGAACAAGAGAAAATAGCAAGAGCATTTTTTATTTTATGAAATCCCAAAGGGTTGCTTTTTTTCCAGCCAGATTTGGTTGGCTCCTACTTTGTCAAAGAGCAGGCTGGCAGCAGTAATGTCCATGAGGGACGTGGCTTTTGCTTTTTACAAAATCAGTGAAAGACCTGATAGAGGGGACATGAACCAGCATGAGTGCTTGTGGCAATGAAGCCTATTTTGGTAAGATAAAATGACATTAGCATAAACATGTATATTTTTGCTGACATAAGATGACTCCCAGCAAAATCCTACTACTGGAGATCAAGCTAAAATCTGCAGCCACAAGGTCTCTAATAGTCCAGAGCAGAAAAGTGATGGGGAGCAGAAGAGGCACTTTGAAAGGCAGAAAGAGGAGTACAAGCTCCTTCCAACACAGACCGTTTAAGATTGCCAGCAGCAGGACTCCAGCGCTGAAGTTGAGCCATTATTCTGGCCTCAACAAAATCAATTTAAGTATTGCCATTTAAATGAGCAGGCCAGCTGGCTTCAAACAACCCAGAGACAAGCTGAGAATAATCTCCTGCAAACCTGCTTGCTCCTGGGGTGAGGAGGGGAGTTTGGTAGGCAGTGCCTAAAACCCCTCACCTTATTTCGGCCCTTTTTGCTCTCTAGAGGAACCTCCCTATATCACAGGACCTGGTGTAGAAAGTCCTCCATGTGAGCTGATAAACATTTTTGATTAAAAAAACCCCATCCTAAACCAGCTAGCTTGGATACCTGTGCCCACTGTCAGCAGTTTGGAGCTGTGCTGCAGCCAATGTTAGAGCATCTGCTGTTGACATAGCTTAAACCATAAGACATATTACAGCGGCTTTAGATACTTCCCAGGTTTCAGCTACCTATGGTAAGCCTACGCTTCTGATGAGCCATATTATTTTGTTTCCTGACTTGGAGGAGTCCCCAGTGTTGCTACCTTCATGCTAAGGGTTAGAGAAAAACCTCTTGTTGGGCAAGAAAGATGCAGCAGGAGAGCCTGTGCATGCACATCTACCTGCACTTCCAGCCCTGGCCCAGGCTCTGCTCTACAGGCCATTGGTGGCAATTAGGGGTGCAGAAGACCCCATTCCAAGTAACATCTTGCTCGCAGAGCCTTGCTGGTGGTCCAGGAGCCAGGAGTGCCCCTTCCACTCTTCCCCACCAAGATCAGGGGTCTGCTCCTCAAACTGCCCACCAGCGAGGCAGCCACCTCACCCAAGTCCCCGAGGACCCCCACAGCAGAGCCACGCCCACCCAGGTTAGATGTTCTCCTCCTCCAGCTTCATGCTGAGAGCATCGCGCTCTGTGTGAAGGAAGCAATATTTTTTATACATCATTAGAGCCAAGTCTCCTCGAATAACGGCAGAGTGCTAATGGCTCCAGGTAGGTTGGCAGGAAGAATTAATTTGGGCTAATTTGTCAGAGACCAGGGAAGTATGTCATATAAAACACGTATCATTTACTCCACTTGCAGCGTCTCCATCGTGTAGATAGTTTGCAAAGCATCTGAAGCAGGGGCTCTTCCTTCGTTGAGATACATGATCTCACTAGAGAAACATCACAGCAACAGAACAAAACAAACTATTGACTGAAAAAGCAGCTACACATTGATATTTGCCACCTTAAAGGCAATTAAAACCTGAACATTATACTGCCTTATAAGGGCAAGTAACTCTATATTTATTTTATTCCCTTTGCCAGTACAAACATGATAATAATTCTGGGAAAATGGGCATCCAAAAATCTAAATGAATAAACGAAGTACCTGAAAATCAATAGAGTTCAAAAAAACAGTCATTACTATTAAAGTCTTGTTCAAACATTTGGTAGGGGACCGAGCCAACAGTTGCAGGCTCATATAACTGAAGTGATCAATCATATTACAAACCAAAGAAGCAAATGTGAGGTAAACTGCATTTTATGTATCTGCATCTCCGACTGCATATTAATTTTTTCACCCATAATTCATCTTTACTCAGTCTGACTTGTCACAGAGTTACTGTGGGCAATTTATCAACCACTTGAGCATGAACTCTAAGCACGGCTCTTCTCCTCCCATCTCCCCCAGCCTCCTCATGCTCTCTCAGGGCACCAGGCGAGCTAAAAACCAGAGCACTGTTAGGGTAGAAAAATTGTTCTGTTGGTAGAGTTCCCTTATTCCTGGTGAGAAATAAATACACCTTGACAGAAAGTGATCTAACTATCACTTGTAAGGGAGAGGGTTTGCTTGAGCCACATACTCAGAGGGACAGTCTCCAGGCCACACAAATGAGAGTCCAAATTTTGTTTAAAAAAACAAAACCAACCCCCCCCCCCGTCTCCAGTTGTTTTCCTGGCAGAAAGTGCAGTCACTGGAGCTGTTGTTGGAGGTGGAAGGGGTCAACAGCTTGGTCCCACGCCTGCTCTGAGAGATGGGAAGAGCTAACCGAAGATTTGACACTAACTCCATGAGTGACAGCCTGTCCCCTCTGGTTGATAGGCCAAACATTTCACCACAGATCATCTAATTTCTGCACAGCAACCACCTGGGTTTAAACAGCCCCTCTCTCCAGACTGGTTAGCCTAGTTCACTGTGCAGCCATGGAGAGTCCTCTCCTCTCTTCAAGTGCAGTCCATTGCCTGCATCCTCTTCCACTCCAAAAGGCACCTTGCACTTCTGCCACTGGCAGAAGTCCAGGTGCAGGGTGGTTTTTACTTCTCTTTATTCCCCCACACAAGCAAGTCTATATGAAAATCTGACTCTGCGGCTGGCAGCGTGGTACACATGCAGCCACCATTGCTACAGCTCCTGGTGTCCTCCTGGGTGACCTGCTACACCGGGGGCTGGGGGAGCCTGCCAACCTTTGCTGTACTCTCACCTTAACCTTCAGGAGTCCTAATTAAAAAAAAAAACCAAACAAAAAAAACCCCCACAGTCACTGACAGGATCCCTGATGCTGTTACAAGTGCAGGGGCAGGGAAAGAAAATGCAATAAAACCCTGGAGACTCACAAATGTTTGTGGGATGAGTAAAGATCCAGCAATTATTAAGGGAGAACTTGCAATGAACTTGACCCATCAACTGTTTTACCAGTTCAGATGCAGAATTTCTGAAGGAACCCATTTGATGATGTTTGGGCTATGTCCTGGTTGAACCAAGTTAGTGTGGTCCCTCTCTGCTGCCTGCAATCATCTTCTTTCACCCCTGCCTGGTTGCAAATCCATATATTTTTATGTTGGCATAGCGTGGAGCGTAGTAGTCATATGGAACACACACCTGCTATAAAACAAACATCACTGTCATTCTTGGAAGGCAAGTGTTTCTCCAGGTCTTAATATTGTCAGAACTAAATCCATCTTGGAGGTGAACCACAGCTCACCGAAGCCCATAAAAAGGCTCAGACTGATTTCAATGGCTGTTGGATGAGGCCCTATGTAAAACATCTTATGCAAAGCTTTAGAAATCAAACATGTCTTTATCCATCCAGATGCAGGGAAAAACATTTCCAAAAATAGATGCCTAAGTAAATCACGTGCTTTTTGACACTGCAAAACAACCACCACAGGTTTTGGTGTGACTAGGGGCCACATGATGATTCGAAAAAAAACTCAAAACCAAAAAACTATACCCACAACCAAAAAACTCCCCCCCAAAAATTGCATCTGTTTAGGTACCTATGCAGATATGTACGTGTTCAAGTAGCAAAGGTCTAGGACATACAATCAAGTCACCCCAGCGTAGTAAGTAACTGGACATCACAAAAGCAGTGATAAGTAAATATGTTTCCAGCCTGGGGCAAAAGATGATGCACATCAGCTTAAACCTCTTGCACTGCAGACTAATCCAAGTCAAATAGCCCTGTGTTTGCAGCAGGTCACTAGCACCGACACTAGATCAGGCCATGTAGGGATAATTCATCATGCCATGGTAACATGGTGGTGTAGATGACCCTCAGATGAGTACCTGGTTTGAGGTTATTGTGACTGCTTAGCAAGAAAGTCTGGAGAAAGTGAGATTTTATTTTCCTTACTCTTCTTCCCTGACCCAGACTGGTACAAGAGAATTTGGCCCTGTAATTCCCACTCTCTGACAACCATGTTGCTGATGCTCTACACAGCTAAAGGGTGTTTCATTCAAACAGCCATTTTCTAAAAGTGTCCGTTCTCAAGAGTGTTGAAGTTTATTTCCCAGACAATGCACATGCACTAGAAGCCTCTGTACTTTTCAGTCCCAGCTTAAATGACCTTTCCAAATCTGTAGCTTTGAAAAAAGTGGAAAACCAACTCACCTTTGGAGGAGGGTAGAGATGACAAAGCGGTTGTCCTGGATCATGTTTACACAGCTTCAAGGAATGGCAGACCACATCGGCATTCATTTCTCTGTCTATGCTGAAGGAAACAGTGCAAAACCAAAGATTACTACGTTCTTCTGGGTGCTTGAGAGTAGAAGCTATTTCCATGGGAAGCTAAATCTCCCCCACCTCAAACAATAATCTCAGTTTGCTTCACTGTGGCCCGTAATTCCTGCTCAGTCTTGGGTCCTAACGATTTTCTGCCACGGCATCCTATTCAGCATTTAAAATTGGATCCCAAGATGATGAAAAAGCACCGTGCTTTATATGCAGCACCTGAATTAAATACATTATGACTGTTCTGTTTTTTAATCAATCATAATTCTGACAAAGATTTAAAGGTTAAAGTTAATGCATATGCAATTTGGCACGTATGAACGTTCAATCATTAACTCAAGAAAATAACCAGAAATCCTTCAAAGATCCTTAACCTTTAATCACCAAGCACAAGTGATAGGATTGTTTCTTTCTTTTTAGGACACACCTCTGGGCTAATACGGAATTAAATTAAAATGTTTGATTATAGCACTTCTTAGTCCTGTAAGCACTTTGCAGTCCCTTGACTAGTTTTAAAAATAAAAATAAAAACCCTAGGGAGGAAGACGGTCTCGCAAAAGCTCTTTTAATTAAACTAAGAACTTTCAAAGAGGAATAAAATGACCTACATTTTATTTTTTTTAACCACTTACATTACTTAGTAGGTTTTCCCAAGAATGTGTATGAAGGTCAGGGCTGAGAGCACATAGGGGCTGATAATTAGAAAGCTTGATTAAAGATAGAAGGGAAAATGAGAGCCAGGCATTACAGTAGCGTGACTCTGTAGAACCTGTCTTGCACACATGGGTTATTCAGATTCCTCCCTCAGCCAAACGAGCTAAATTTCAAAAGTTAATTACATCAGGTGCGCCTGATCTGAGATTCAAACGGACTAAGAAAATGGTTATCAGTGGCAGCCTGTGTTTATTCAATCAGGAATAGCGATGCTAAATGCCAAATGCCAAACCGGAATCGCTCTCAAGCATCTCTGCTTTAATAATAATAATAATAATAATAATAAAGTGATCTTAAGAATGAAACCCCTGCTCTTCAATCCAGCAGCACATCTGTACACATCCAGAACAAACCGACCTGAGAGGACACAGCCATACTTACAGTTCAGCTATATGTGGTCCGTAAACCTCAGCAAGTACGTAACAGAAACCTTGCAGTTTTTCTAGAAAACAGAAATATTTTTTAAGTGATTGAGCACGGTGAAACTGGTTTTATAACAGTCACAATACAGCAGAAGTTGGTTCATTAAGGTGAATGCTGATTTAACTTAGGGGAATGGCCTCAATTTGTGCCAGGGGAGGTTCAGATTGGATATCAGGAAGAATTTCTTTGCTGTAAGGGTTCTCAGGCGTTGGAAGGGGTTGCCCAGGGCAGTGGTGGAGTTACCATCCCTAAAGGGATTTAACAGACAGGTAGACGAGGTGCTCAGAGATCTGGTTTAGTAGTGGACAGGTGTGGTTGGACTCCATGATCTCAAAGGTCTTTTCCAATCAAACGATTCTATGGAAGGCGCGTGAATCTGTGACTTCAGTATAGCACCAGAGAATGGGAAAACCTGAATTTCTAATGCTGCCTAAAGCCCTTCTCTGGGTTTAGGCAGGTTAGAAATTGCTTAAAGCAGTTTCCTAGCTTTAGGTAAGCCATGTGATAAAGACTAAAAAGGATAACTAGTATTTGTTAAAGGATAACTAGTATTTGTTAAATGTTCTGAGTATGGCATCATGGAAAAGTCAAAAGAGACCCTACATGCTGCAGACTCTCCTAAGCAGTTTAAACAAACAGCTTGGTAGGTTTGCAAGAAGAAAGAAAACAAATACATAAATCAAAGTGCAGAAAGTGATGTAGGGCTTGATGCTACTGCTAGAGCTGCCTCGGAGCTTCTGAGGGTTTGTGTGAGTTAAGAGAATGTGTTTTGTGTAGAGCAGGAGTTGCGCAGGAGTAATTGCATTCCAACAAACATTTGACACTTTTCATTTGGCTTTCGTTGACAGTCTGCAGCCATGTGCCTTTTCAGAATGCTGGTTGGCTCAGGTGGCTTTCTTTAATCTGGCTGAAGCATGCCCTCCATGCCCTCCAAAGGACAGCTCAGCAGAGACTTCTTTAAGGTACTGTTGGGAAAAAAAAGTGATCCCCACACCCGAGCAAAGATACTTGTGTGAGAGACTGGGGATTTAATAGAGATAAGGCATGATGGTAGCACTGCTCTGAGAGTTCCCACGAAGGAAAATTGCCTGTTTCTTGGCCCGAACAGACGAGAGCTGGTTAACCATGCACGTATCCTGCAAAGGAGGTGTCAGGCCTTGTTTTGGTGGGGGTGGTGGTGTGAAAAGTCATGAAGAGGCAGGTTCATACAAGCACAGCCACGACAAACTTACAGATCCTGAAATTCCTGAGAGATGGGGATTTCTCTTGCACCTCCATTACCCAAACAGATAACTAGCTGTACTTGGGGAAGAAAACATAGAATATCCTCATCTTTCCCAACGAAAAGCCTTAGAACCCCCCAAAGCAGCCGCTTCCCTCCAAATTTGGGCTGAATATTCAATTTTAACCAGCATCAGGCTGGACATGCCCAGGGCCAGGGGTCTGCTGCACAGAAGGTAGGTAGTTTTGCTCTGGGGAGGGTACAAAATCTTGCGGCACTGACTCCATCAGTGGGCACAGGTATGCTCTCGCTCCCATGAGAGCTGGGGAAGGTGGCTGCTCTCCAGTCAGGACTGCAGACACCCCAGCTGTAGACATAGTGCTGAGGGACATAGTTTATTCAGGGACTTGTCAATGTGAGGTTAATGATTGGACTCGATGATCTGAAAGGTCTTTTCCAATCTAGGGAAAAAAAAACAAACAAATACCCCCCCCCCCCCAAAAAAAAGCCAAAACAAACCAAAACCCACCCCC
>NW_010322518.1:14381-35341 GCF_000700745.2 Antrostomus carolinensis
AACCAAACCAAAACCCAACCAAACCCCTGTGCCCTCAGAAAGGAGGATTAGGACCAGAAAGGCGTAGCAGGGAATGAAAAGATAATTTTCCCAACACCCTCCTACTGATACGGTGTTGCAGGCAGCTTCTCTAATGAGGATAGCTGATTTTTCTTATCCCATGACAGGTGGTTTATTTCAAGCAAGTTATTAGTTTCATTTCTTTGCCTTCTTTGCCACATAACTCCTCTCTATTGGCTCTTTAGAAGCAATCTGCAAATTAAAAATTGGCCTCCTGGCTAGAATTAGGTTTTATTCTTGTTCACCTAAAAGGAAAGACATCACAGACATCAATAACCCTGCATGTGGCATCACCGCTGATTAAAACACCTTCTGATGAAACTTGCCAGTGGGGTACCTGTCTCCCCACAGTAGCTGGCAGGAGAAGGTGTCTAGCTTCCCCAACACATCCCTGGTACATCACAGGCGATGGTCCCCTTATAGATTTCCCAAACCAGTTGGTTTCCATAATGTTTCTGACCTTGGAGGAGTCAGCAGGCTGCTGTATCCCACACTGGTGGCTGCAAGGAAAGGAAGGTTTGGCTGCCCATCAGCTGGGATGAGGATCTGCTGGTCACACTGACTTCTAGGCATTGTTTTCCTTACACATATAGGAAGCTTGACATGTAATTACCCCATGGGGTAACAAGAGGAAGAACGATAGGTGACAAAAAGAACAGCAATAACAGAAAATTATTTGGCACACAGAATCCTCTTGGAAGATACAGTTGTCATTCAGGCTTTGGCTTCCAGAAGAACAGACCCAAGCCATGGGCAGTGCTTACAGGACTTGCCCTCTGAGCCAGCCCACATTCATTTGTTCACAAACCTCCCACTCTGCTAACACATGGGGAGAGGATATCGCAAAGCTCTGTTAGCAAGAAGCTATGTAAATCAGAAAGAAGGGAAAAAAGAGAGAGAGAGAAGATGATGAATAACTTTGAGTGTTCAGGGACAAGAAAAGAGCTTAAACCAAATTAAATGCTGGAAAATGTAGAGAACATTTAGAGTATGTTTCCTTTTGCCCTGCTTTAGGTAAAAGAGATCCCTCAAACTGCCCTGTTCTTCCACGATAAAAATCCACAGGCTTTTCCTCTATAGCTTCGTAGTCCTAGAAACCCAAATTCTGTCTGAATCCCAGAGGATAAATATTTGCAAGAAAGATGGTATTAATCATGTTGCCATTTCCACTTGAGCTCTAAGGTGTTTACACAGCAGTGGCTGACCCAGAAGCAGAGCGTGACTCAGAGGCAAGGCCAGAGACTGATGGTCTCAAAGCACATTTTGGGTACCATACACCTCTGTTTCATCAGGCAGGCGGCCAGTATCCAGGTAAACGTACATTCCTGCTAATAAACATCTCTTACACTGTAAATACTGCCCATTCCCCTAGAGCTGGCGTTGCTATCTGCTCAAAAGTCTCCTTCACTCATGAGGTTACTGTTCTTGTTTTCAAAGGTTTATTTGCCATGGTGCTTGAATCACGCATATTGCAAATATTTCCCTATAAATAAGGATGCGATTGTGTTTTCTACACAGCCTATGGGACTGAGTGTGATTGACACGTACTGAATTTTTCTCTCTCTTTTTCTTTAAACATTTTTTTGTTCTTGAACATCATATAACTTTAGCAAAGGCTTGATCCAACCCCAACTTGATTGTAATTAAAATTGTAGGATGACCTTAAAAAAATAAAAAATCACATGAGTTCTTATTCCCTTTTTGGCCCTAGGAAAAGCCCCATTGCCATTAATTTGTTGCTATATTTCTTGCAGTTAATGGTAGACGTGTATAATAAGGAAATCGTTCCTCCAGGTGATATGGCACAGCCTGCTTTAGTAGGTTTGCTCCTCATGAGCATCCAAAGCTTCTCTGTTGTTTCAAGCAGCAAGAGGAAGATGTTGATTCCTGCGGGGCTGCAGCGTTCACTTCCCAGGAGAGGATAAATCACTTTACACTGTAGCTCCCGCACAATCCATAGGATTTTTTTGCTCCTTTCATGTTCAGGGTCAGGTTTTTTTCAATTGGGTGTATCCATGCATCTCATAGAAGGTAACTGGATTATACAGATTTAACTAAAGGGATAATAGGATTTTATGTGTGTAAAGAATGGCAGCTGAAAAGAACTATCTTGACATGTCAGCAGAACAAGGTCCACTGAGTGAATCATGAACACAGAGCTAGCATGTCATATTTTAAAGAAGAAAATTGTATTTTAATAGCAGGATCAGTGCTTCTAATTGTAACTTCATGGTTATGTGCCTGCAATTTACAGCACTGAGGGTATGACTTACGGAATAGAAATCTGATAAGCGTGGTTCTATCAATGAATGAGTCCCAGTGATTACCTCCCTGCCCCATCCTGCATGGGGAAATCCTCTCTTGGAAAGGAGGGAATTAATATTCTACACACATCTTCTGTGAAACTAGGGTCTACAGAGCAAGATGGTTTCTCAGATATACAATTAGTGAAGTCCTATGTAAATGGCTTTTCAATGAAGAATCCTAAGCCCTCTTTTTACATTCCTAACATTAAAAAGATATCACAAATGTGAGATCTAGTTACTTAAATAATTATAGGAGAGGTCTGTGAGGGACAAAGCTATTCTGGCATTCAAACTCTTCTCTATTTAAGGATGTGCATTTGGACAGCTGAGGTCCTTTGGGCAGATAAGATAAGGGGCAGAAAAAGGGGAGTCTACATATATTCATACAGAATAGCTGTTGCTTTTGAAATTTGTATCATCAGTTACATTTCAATAGCTTTTCTGTGCAGCGCAAATGCTCACATCTTCCACCTGTCAACCTCAGCTCATTTTTGAGATTTTGACAATAGCTCCTTCCTATACCTGCTGAAAACATTTTCATCTTCACAGTTGCTACAAAGACCCGTATCAACAAGAAAGAGGAGTGGTTGGGCATACAGTGAAACTATTCTTAAGCTGCTCACAAAGAGACAAAGTGGAGAAAAAGGGAGGGAAGGGGTCTGCATGAGTTGGTGCTCACACGCATGTGAGCTTAACACAACCCCATTCTCTCTTAACTTTGGGAACAAAAACCCAGCTCTGAAGCCAAGTGAGCCAACAGCACTGACTTCCCTGCAGATAGCACCTTGCTGTCTTTCAGCTACATTCATTTGAGATGCTGCATGAGAAGTGGATAAAGCTTTTTCAGACTCCACGTGTGATTTTTTTTTTTTTAATTAACAGAGAACTACAGCAGTACCAACCTAACATACGCTGGATTATTTGTTACTTACCAGGTATGTAGCTGCACAGTCTCTCCACGGCTGCCTTTACGGTACTGTTGTGCCACTGTGCAAGCTGTTCAATTACAGAGACCACAAGCACACATCCTTCAAAAAAAAACCCAAGAAAAAAAAGTGAATACGGTTATCTGTGAAGTGTGATGAAGCACCCTGTGCCACAGAAAAATTTCAGGCATCGTTGAGCATTCCATTTCTTGAGATGCTCCATGGCAGATGAGTGCTCAAGGGGAAAAAATACCTGTGAATTTCTGTCTCTGTTCAAAACCTGTGAGTTATCAGAGAGGATGTTGATGCCAGAAGAGCGCACAGAACAGCGTGACTTTTAAAGCACTGGAAATTGCTCCTGAAAAAATGATTTTCCATCCTTTCAAGGATGAAAATCAAGGAGCTGGAGGAACAACCACTGTTACAACTGCCTGCTTGGCTACCTGCTCTCTCATTATTTGTCACAAAAAAAAAAAAAAAACAGAGGTCTGTACCTGATGGGACTTCTACACCTCTCCACACAAGCCACACAGAGAGCTATCGAAACTGAAAAACAAATGGGTGTGACTGCCTGCAGAAGAGACCTCACGAAGCAGATGTATGTGTTGACCACCACGAGGCATCCACATCATCATTTCTTCACACTTTTCTCTGAAGCCCAGAGGTGCTTGGCACGCACAGGGCTGCTGGGCCCAGCTGTGCATTCGTCAAAGCCAAAATGTCATCTGAGTCTATTCTGCTCTCTTTCTGTGGTTGGAAAGAAACCATTTCCTACAACCTACGAAGCTGGTTGTTTCTCACTGCTAATCTGGGTGCAAGTAGGTCTAAAGCCTAGTTGCTCCTTAGACTAGCTGTGGCTGAGACCCAAGAGCTTGCACACCACAGTGAAACATTTCTTGAGATGTTCAGCAGTTTTTCTGATATTTTTGGGATGAAGTAGGTTCAATGTGATCTTCACATAGCAATCATTCAAAATCCACATGATGATAGAATCATAGAATGGCTTGGGTTGGGAAGGACCTTAAAGATCATCCAGTTCCAACCCCGCTTCTGTGGACAGGGCCACCAACCACTAGACTAGGCTGCCCAGGGCCCCATCCAACCTGACCTCCAGGGATGGGGCATCCACAACTTCTCTGGGCAACCTGTGCCAGTGCCTCACCACCCTCTGGGTGAAAAATTTCCTCCTAATATCTAACCTAAAGTGATTCAAGACAATTTGAAATCGCTGTAGGCCAGCATCGAGCTCTCTTTCTGCAGTGGCTTCACCTTTTTATAAAGAAGCCACATCTGGTTTTGCAAAGTCTGACCAAAATAGTCAGACTTGGCAGCCAGTGTGAGGTCAGAGCCTGTATAACAGAGATAGGTATCCCAGGCAGCCAGGAGACAAGAAGCCAGGACACCAGTTTCCAGCAGCCTGAATAAAGGTTTCGCTCTGAAATCCCTGTAGCCAAGCACTGTTTCCTCCCTGCTGCAAGAAACCTCAGCTCTCAGGATTTGCTCTGACACAGTCTACTGATGGAGGTGAGCTGCAGCATTTGGATGTGGAGGCAGATCCACCTTTTTCCAAAGCTCAAGAGCATTAATGTTTAGGGATTTCAGGATGGCACAAGTCTTCAAAGTGAGTTTTTAAGTTCCTTCCATGTCCCCCTGCCTATGTGCTATTAAATCAAGGTGCTGTTTTTCCACATACATAACTTTGATGCTCCTGTGGATCAAGTGGTAAGTCAAAGAGGAGGTAATACAACTGGAACTTGCTGTAAGACCAATATCTTTGAGTCTTCTATTACGTCTACCCCAAAGACAGTAATCCAGTGGAAATTACAGTGAACTTGCCACCTCTTTTGCAGGGATAAAAGCCCACTTCTCTGTACTTATTAAATAAAATGCTCACTCAAAGTCCTCTGCAGAATGATTTATAAAGCATGGTAAGAGCCATTACCTCCAGTCAGACTAAAAGAATGGCAGAATAAATGGAGACAGACACAACCAAGAAAAAACCTTGAAGCAAGTAATTCCTTCTTCCCTCTCCACCTTCCCCAAAATAGCCACACACTTGTCCAAGGAATTAACAGTCAATTAAATCACAGTAGCTCATACATAAAATAAATAAATAAATAAATAGATAGATAAATAAATAAAAAGGAATGATAAAGACCAAAATCACAGCCAAATGGGACATCCAAGTTGGAGGGTAAAGCATGCTCAGGACTTGGGCTGGAAGAAGAGCCTAGGGCCATTTGGTCCCTGTTTAACCACTAGCAGGTGCCTTATCCCGTGCCATGCCCCAGGTGATGCTTGTGCTTGTGCTAAGGACCAGTCCCCAGAACGCATCTGGACAAGGACACACAGTCAGAGGAGGAGGAGTTGAGGGGTGCAAGTGACTTCAGCTGTTTAGGTGCAAGCCTGTGCTGGTCCCAGAGACAGAGCAGACCCTGGCTTATTTTAGTGGGTAATGTGGGCACACCCACACTGGAGCAACTCCATCACTTCACACCAAGATGGTGGTGAGCATCCTTGAAACACACTGGAAACACACCTAAAAGGCATTTCATAACTTGGTTCTTACAAGGCCACATTAATAACACACATGAGCCACCTATAGACAACCAAAACTACCCTTCCCCTGCCCTCTATATCTGTTTTATTCATGAGGATGGAGGCTCAGAAAAATTAAATGACCAAAAGGATGCCTTAACCACAAAACCACACGTTCTTTCTGTGCCTTCCTTTCTTCTCTTACCAAGGTCAGGCCTTCATCTAACAATCTCGTTGTCTAGAAATCAGAAAGACAAAAAGGAGTTCAAGCAGAAAGATAGGAAGGAGCTAGTCTTTTGATTTTTTTTTCTGAGGGAGACAGCTTTTAGTGTTTTACCTCTCATTCCTTTGCACCAGGAACTCGAGGAAGCTACAAATGAGGATATACTAGTGCTTAGCAGACACGTGTCCAGAAGTCTGTGAGGGCTGAAGATAAGGAGGAGAGAAGGAAACACAGGAGACACTGAGGTTAGTGATGTGACCCCAAAACAGCAGAACTGAGCACAAGGGTAAGTGGGCAACAGCCATGGAGCGGATGCCAGTGTGGCTTGAGGAGTAGGACAGCCTGACCAGACTGTGAAATTGCAAGCCTGGATGCAGAGCAAGGGGAAAAACCCACCTTGCAAGGACAGGCATGAGCTCAGACACAGGGGGACAGGTGAAAAACGGAGAGATTTGGGATATCATGTCCCTGAGACTTAGTAACCTGTCACACCAGGGAGCTGTGTTCACCAGCTGCAGCAAAGAGAAATGATGCTTGTTTTCCCTGAGCTGTGTAACCTGGTGCTCCTGCACCTTCACCCAGGGCCTGCCAGCACACTTTGCAGAGAGACTCATAGAAACAGGGAATGGTCTGGGTTGGAAGGACATTAGAGATCACCTAGTTCCAACCCCCTTACTGGGGACAGGGTTGCCAACCACTAGATCAGGCTGCCCAGGGCCACATCCAACCTGGCCTTGAATATCTCCAGGGATGGGGCATCCACAGCTTTGCTGGGAAACCTGTGCCAGTGCCTCACCACCCTCTGGGTGAAAAATTTCCTCCTAATCTCTAACCTAAATCTCCTCTCTCTTAGTTCTAAACCATTTCCCCTTGTCCTGTCACTGTCTGCCCATGTAAAATTTGCTCTCCTTACTGTTTATAAGCTCCCCTCAATTACTGGAAGGTCTCCCCAGAGCCTTCTCCAAGCTAAACAAGCCCAGCTCCCTCAACTTCATAAGAGAGGTGCTCCAGCCCTCTGATCATCTTCTTGTCTCTCCTCTGGACCCGCTCCAACAGCTCTACATCTTTGTTGTGCTGGGGGCTCCAGGCCTGGACACAACACTCCAGATGGGGCCTCACAAGAGCAGAGTAGAGAGGGACAATCCCCTCCCTCTCCCTGCTGCCCACCCCTCTATTGACACAGCCCAGGATACAGTTGGCCTTCTGGGCTGCAATTGCACGCTGTTGGCTCATGTCAAACTTCTTGAGAGAGGACAGAGTCCTTCTCTCTTGGTCCCCAATTCCCTTATCCTCCCCAGCTGCCTCTTCCACCCCCCTTGCTTGCTGGGCATCTCTGCAAATGGCATGGGAATGGGGAGCTCCAGCTTGGTCCAGCTTTGTAAAAGTCTGTCTCCCATCTCTGGCACCCTTCATCCTCTGTGGGGACTGGAGAGGTGTGCCATAGTGATGAAGCTTGCAAAGTGCTGCTGGAGGGAGCGGGACACTGCCCACATCTCTCATCGCACCTTGTTCTTCCCATGTTGTGGTGGGTCTGCTCCAGCCACCAGCAGAAATCTACCTCTGCAATGTCTCTGCTTTCAGTTACAGCATCCTCAGGTGCCAAAATGTCAGCTCCAGCGCTGTGAGGAGAGATTTTTTTTTTCAGTGTAAAAGCTGTCCTGATAAAAACATTGATGCAACGAGCCAACCCTCTCACTTGGACCAGGAGAGACCGGCTCATGATGAAGCCTCACACCTTCCCCAGCAGACGAGGAAAGAGCTTGCCTCTGGCCACATCACTCAGCCCTCTGCACTGCTTTTCAACTGAAATAGAGTTATTCAACCCCAGTGCCTACTAATATGACTCTCATTTTCATTACTACAGTGAGATCTTCTCACCTGTGGTAGAGTCGGCACAGAGAAAGGGGCTTATGGACAAACAGCCCAAATGCTCAAAATCCAAAAAGTTGGGCTGAGGACATAAACAGCCCTGGTGTTTCCATTTCCTCTGTTATACAACAAGAGTCTGTGCTGAAGATGTGAGTTTCTCTCTCATGTTTGTCAAAGTACCACAGAGGAGGAGATAAAAAATTAAAAGCTATTTTTGGTACAGCTCTGCTAAATAGAAACAGAATTCTTAATCACAAAAACAATCATCCAGATAACCCTATTGGTAGAGCGGTCTCCTGGCAATTAAATGGACATTTTTCATGTTGATTAAGTCAGTGAGACACTTTTTGGGTCTATTGAACCAGCCTCAAAGGGAGGTTCGTTTCACATGAGAATTAATGGAGCCATTGCTGAGTTTGTGCAGTACTTAATGCAGTACCTTGGGCTACTAGATGCTGTATGAATATAAATAACAATAATAATAGCCTAACTACTTGGGAATAACCCACAGAGCTGAACTTCAAAGTGTTTGCTCTAATAAACTATTCTTTACTAGCACAGAGAAGATGCTTCTGGTCATGCTATTATACCCTCCCCTCCTTGGGCACCACAGACCACCCCTTAGTTCTTCAAACGCTCCCCCACAAATACACCTATTCCAGATGAAATGCTATGCTTTGTGGGACAAGCTGATAAAGAAAGTCTGGACTGATTTTCAAAGGGGTTTGCCATTCCAATTGGGGCATCCTCAGCCTCAGGTGTCATAGCTGAAGACTTCAGACCCAAATCTGGGGAGTCTTCCTGCCCTCCAGTGGGAAAGGTGATCTCCAGGAACGCGTGCAACCAATGCGTGCCATTGGCTGATCTGCTCTCTGTCTACCCCATCTACCTGGGCTTTTATCAGGTGTCCTTTGTCCACCTCTCTTTACTGCCTTCTGGTCTGCTGGCACCTCTTTTTGCTCCACCATGGTCCATGTCCCCGGGGACACCCACTTCTGTTCAGGCTCTACTGGCCTGAAAGCCCTTCATTTAGACTGATGTCATCAGAAGCAGCTTTTGGGTTTGAGATTGTAAATTACTCAGGAAAAGGGATGAATCCTGGGATGAGGGAGGAGGAATATCTAAGGGGACTCTCCGTAGTCCAGGGAGTTTAACCCACCCAGGTTCCTTGTTTTTTTTAGATAAATATGTGCTTCCTCCCAGTAATTCAGATTTATTCTCTAGAAGAACCTATCTCCTGTGTTGGGCTATAGGTAAAATCTCAAGAGGTTGCTGTCTATAAACTGAAGTCAACTCAGAGTATTCTTGTTCCTACAACAAACCTACTCTCCTTTTCAAACATATATATCATCTTCCTCTGGATTTAGCAGCAGAAAAATAATTAATTGTTTGCTGTAGCATAAGAAGCCACTACCCTCTAAAGAAATCAACAGAAATCTCCCTGGACACCAAATATCATCAGAAAAGCTAACTAGTTATCCTAGCCTTTAACAGGTCTGCTGGCTAAAAATGGAAAATTATTAGTTAGCTAAAAAGGAAAGGGGGAAATCAGCTGTCTTTGACTGTAGAAATCTCCCAGCTTTAAGTACTTATGATATGTCCAATAATATAAACTTGTTAATACTCTAGCATCAGTAGAAAAGCACTTCCAGGTCTGGATAGTCATTAGCAACTATTGCTTGCTTTTAATTTAGTAGATATTTAGAGGTAATTTATTTCTTGTCATGAGCTGGGCACATATGAGGCAACGTAGATAGGCTTCATAATTAAAAGTTAAAAAAAGCTCTAAATTTTTTAGAGTTGCACATGATTTTCTTTAGAAACAAGTTTCAAGACATTGACTCTGCTGTCGCACTTCAATAATAGGTTTCAGTGCCTTGACAGGCTGAAGGATGTTTTCCTCTGGAAGAAATTCATTGGTATTATAATACCTACCAGCCATTAGAAACTAGACTCTGGTATTAATAAAACGCCTGTCTCTTTTAGCGATAGTTTGTCCCATCTGCTATTAATTTCAGAAGAGATAAGACCATAACCATTTTGCTCAGCAGCAGTAATCTGAAAACTTACACATCAGGAAGTACTCCTCTCCATGTATTTGAAAGTAGTATGTAATAACAAAATGACATTTCCAATAAGCTAGAAAAAAAAAAAATCATACTCCAATAATAAAATCAGAGCTGGAGAAATTCATTTCTCAGCTGTGAAGCCTCTGGCAGTTTGAGCAGACTATTTAACTTAATCCACTTCTGCCGCACATGTTTCAAAGGCTCTATAATTAGAATTATACCTAGGGATGTCAAGAAGTCCCTGGATAGTGAAAGCTGCCTCTCTCAGTTTCAGATTTGTAGATATATTTGTCTGAGTAAAACTCTGTTAAATGTGCACCCTCCTTTGCCACCCTTTACTCACCTTCTTGGGTGCTGGAGACCTTTCTCGCCCCTCCAGCCATATCGCTGTTCCCCAGACATAAATTAAATGTACCCCTTGAAGCGCAAGGAGAAAAGAAGCCCCAGAAAAGTGGCTTTGGACACAAATAGCTCTCCATGAACCCTGCCACCTGGTCACCCCACTCGCTCCTGGTGGGGCAGGAGCTGGAGCCTTGCTTGGCAACGAGGCAAACCTCTGCCTCAAATATCTGTCTGTAGCAGCAAAGTCCCTGAAAAACAAACCCATCTATCACATTCTTGGTTTTGTATAGAAGATGAAGGTTTTCCCAAAACACAATCTTTGCTTCTTCCATTTATAGATGACCATAGGCTCCAGTGCATCTCTTACAGCCTATGGATGAGGAGTCCCCAGAGCCTGTCTACACTTTGTATCAGACGCTACTGTGACTCCTTGTGCAGGTGATGTTGATCTGGAGAAAAAACACCTCTTTCCAAATTAATCTAATCCAGTTCAACCTGGAACAAGACATTCCTGTTTGAAATAAGAGCATTCATCCAGGAAACTAAGAAGAAATAAGGTTTTCTGCTCTGAGATGGGGACATGCACGTGGGTATCCTAGGTGCAGGCAGACCATGGCTATGCAATGTTATGGTACAGGATTGTTTTATTTTTCACTATGTACTCCTTTCCTAATACTTCCCAATACTAATTTTGCCTTCTGTCACTGCTTCTCAGCACCGAGATGATACTTCTGAAGAACAGCCCCTTATAACCCCAAGATTTAATTCCAGCGTGGAAATACTCAGCTCAAATGACATATCTATATATGCGACATGAAGGTAGTTATTTTCCATATACAGCCAGAGAAGCTTTTGCTTTGAAAGCTAATTCAGAAAGAGATCTGAGTGTTAAAGTCTTTTCACTCAGACTTTGTTTCCTATTCCATTTACAGCATTAATTTATTTCATAGAGATACTGAAGTGATGGAATATAATAATGGGTATCTATATTCAAATATGTTGGCATATACCAGACCTTTTCCCCCTAAATTTGCTAAGTGTCATAAAATATCTTGGAAATGCTAAATGGTACACTACTGCCAAACTTGTCACTGGGCATAAAATTATATATAGTGTACTCTCTAAAGACATTTTTAAAGTTATTATCAGTATAGCACTATTTTGAGTATGCTGTAGCTCTGTAACAAAACCAGCAAAGGTTGGAATATCAATTATAACATTTGTTGCTCATGCTTCTGCAGTTCACACAACAGCAGTGAGACATTTCAGACCCTCTAACTTCAGAGCTCTGTTCAATATTGTTTCGTTAAGACACCTGATGAGGACTCTGATACAGTTATGCTGGTACAGAAAATTCAGTTTCCATCTAGTAAGGAGACTCTGGTATCCATACCTGCCAGCCAAACATATCCCTAGGGTTTCCTACATTACATTTAAAGACCCAAATTTAACAAAATCTATAACCCCAGGCATTTCCAATGGAAATGCTTTCTACGTTAATTAACAGAAAAAAGTGTGTGTATGTGTGCCATTAACATATTTCTCTTTTCCAAATCATGAAAGGGTATTAAAACTTTAGTGAAGCCTGAATGGTAAGCAGGAGGAGTTAATGTAACTGGATAACTCCAACCTTGTCACAAAGGTTTAACCATCTTAAAATTCTGAATGCACAAAACTTGTTTCAGATATACAGCTCCTAAAACCTTTCAAAGCGATTGCCTTAAACACAAGCAGGTTTTTCTGAGGTTCTGTATAGGGCTAGCATATGGATAAGAGTTAAGGCGATCAGCAACCGAACAGACAATCAATGCTAAATAAATAAGATTATAAAAGAAAACTAACAGCAAGCATCAGTAATGTGAAATGTGCAAGACTACTCACATATACAAATGCACATACAAATATAGGTGAGGGTGTACTTACACACACATACATGTATATACGTAGGTAGGCTAAGCATACCATTTTACTGTGATCAATATATACATTTACAGCCATAAACTTTCAGTAAGACTTGGGGTGATCTTGAAAATGAAATTTTTACCATCAGTTGTTGAAAAATATGAAAACTTGTAGAAAATATTCCCATTTTAAGAGTTGCTTTAGTATCTCTGTCGCATTACTCACATGCCTGTGGATTTTCTATCCGAAGTATAATTGTAGGAAAAAAAATTATGCTCAAATTTGGTATTTATGACTGATCATTGAGCCAAATTTTGCCACTGAGCACTGTCGGTGAAGTGCTGTGGCTTGGCACTGGTTTAGCTGTAATCCAAGTCGATCCCAGCCTTTCAGAGTAAAATACATTGATATTGGGCATGGCCTTTTTACAGAACTCACTGAGCTGTAAATTACACGTTCTGTCACGGTGCCTCCCAGACAATATGTGCACAGCCGCTTTGTCTGAGTGCAGTTATTAAAAGCTTCAAAGTCCATTTGGCATGTTCCATTGTGGGAAGTTATTGGGAACTCCAAACACCACTGCTCCTTCTGCCACTCCGTGGGGCATATTTCATCCCTGCACTCAGGCACAGCCAGCCAGAGGCAAACTGTTGAGGACATTGACTATCACACAAATCAACGCAGGTAGAGGTTGGTGTTTTACACTGTTGGGAAGCTCAGAAACATCCGTTCTTTAATGTGATCAGAGCTGAAAATATGTTTCAAAATCATACTTCATCATACGTTAGGAATTATAAACTCATGGGTGAATGGAAGAGGTGACCTGCAAAGGTTACTGAGAGCGGCGTTAGATTGAGCAGAAAGATGAGGAAATTTGCTTCCCCAGCTGCTGACCCACAGGATCTCCGCTCACTAGTGAGGAAGATGGAGAGCACTCCTGTCCCGATGTATTGAGCACTCCCTGACTAATCACCTCATTCCAAAAAGGGCAGCCAAAGTTAATTGCTAAAAAGCAGGGCAGCCTGTTGCTGGGGAGAAAATAAATTAACCCTGCTATTCGCAAATGGTTTTTGTGGTCACAGCATAGAACCTCTAAAAAGCTGACCTGGAAGAAATCATCTTATGCAAGCCTCTGCCCTAGCAGCTGCTCTATGGGATCTCTGCTGTTCTGAAGAGACAGGGTAGACACAGATCTGTTAAGATCTCTAATGAGGTCTTCTACAACCTTCTCAGGAACTGATGACAGTGCTCACTTATCACAATCATCAAAAATTTTCTTTCTAATCTGAATGTCCCTACTGATACCCATTTCTGTTATTTCTTGCCATAGCTGTTATGAATCTGGAGAACACCCCTTTAATGTTTTTGAGGACAGATTATCTTTTCTCAAGTTTTTCTTCTCTAGGCTAATTAGCTCTAATTTATACAGTCTTTCTTTTTAGCTCATGTTTGTTTTTCTTTGAAACCTCCCGTCACTCCGCATCATTCTTGATGCACAGCCCCAAAAGGGAAGGCAGAAACTCCTCTGAGGCTTTGCCAATGCTGAGAAAGGTAAGAGGTTACTTCACATCTTGCAAGCTAACTTCTGTTCACATGTCTTGGTGTACACAGTGTGTGTGTTCTTCGTGACAGCGTGCCACCACTGTGCCACTATAAGCCCAGGGGATCTTCCCTAGGGATGCTACCCAGGCAGTTGCTCCTCATCTGCTACATGTGTCATTGACTATTTCTGCTGAAGTGGCTTCAACACACCCATATTGAAATGATTTTTTGGGGGGGCAAGTACTCCCAGTTTTCAAGATTGTTTTGCATTTAATCCTGCCCTCCATTGTACTTGCAAACCTTTTCAGCTTTATATAAGCTGCTAATTTAATAGCACACTATTTTATTTTCCTGGTTAATGAAAATATGGAATGAACAGAGGTCGAAGAAAGACCTCATTGTGTACATGCTTCTGCTTAGGGAGTGAGCCACTTGTAATTACTCTCTGAACAAGGCCACCCACCAGTTTTGTCCTGCCCTGTAGAAGCTTAATCAATGTCACATATCTCTCAGCCATTAGATTAGTGCTGAGGTGGTGCCAAGAGCCTTACTAAAGTCCATCTACTACTCCTTCTGTGTCTACATGCCATTATCTCATCAGCAAAGAAAATTAGATTGATCTGACACTGTTTCTCCTTGATAAATCCAGTGAGGCTCTTACTCACATTTATTTTTGAAAGGCTGTAATAGTTTCACTGTTTTCATAAAGTTTTAGTAACTATTGCAGGATTTTTCTAGGAATTTACATTTAACTGACTGATCTACAATTCCCCAAATTTATTTTCTTCACCATGTTAAAGAGAGCTGAATGGGAACAGCTGTTCCCTCCTGTCTTTCAGTGTCTCCCCTGCTTTCTCTGTCCTCCAGGGCAGCTTCTGCCTTTCTTGAGGTTGCTTGAGATACTTATGGATGAAGTCACCTTTGCTAGAGAACAGGACAATTTGCAAAGACCCTTTAAGGGCTCTGTCCTAATTCAGGGTGGTGGGAGGTGTGGGAAAAAACCTTTAAAAATTAATTAGAAATAGTAGAAAAATAAAGAACATGAACAGCAGTCTCAACAGTTACCAGTGTTACTGTCTTTGGCTAACTTAATATTAACAAGTGAAACTTTGCTTGCCCTGTGAAATGGGCAGTATTTTCCTCATTTAACAGATGGGGAAATTCAAAGACCTGAGTACCTGAAGGGCTCATTCCTAATTAATTTTTGAGAGAAAAATACCCAGCATCTTGTTGTCAGGGTTCCCTACTGGAATTGTCAGGCTGCACCAAGGAAAAGGGTTTCTAGATCTCACCCTGAATAAATCCCCTTAAGCCATACTGCCAGTCAGGAACAAACCCAAAACCAAAACCAGACCTAGCACCCAGCTCCCAAAACAGCTCACTGAGCAAAAACTCACCATCTTGACAGGAGGAAAAACAGCCTCATGGGTCTTTGCATGTAGGAATACTTACTTGAGTCCTTTTATCTACCATAAGGAAAAAGCAGAAGAATGTATCATGTGCAAAGTGTGCAAGAGGCCCAGAGGAAGGGCCTAAGCTGATTTCACAATATGCAAAACCAGGGGCATTTTTAAAGCCTGGGGAGGCAGGAAACACTAACGGAGAAAAGAGACTGTCAGATGATGGGAAAATTCTTCAGGGCCAAAGAAAGACCATGTGTCTATTTAAGAGCAGGTTGGAGATGGTTAGGAACTGCTTAGGTATACTACAGCTGGTCTTGCAGCCTCAAGGATTATTATCAGGTCCTTTCCCCCATTTTTCCATAATTCTAAAAGGCAGCAATATTATAACCCTTTTGAGGTGGGAACACTTTCTGAATTGTTTATTTTTACACCAAAAGTCAATTATGAAAAGACTTTATCTGAATGAAGCAGCCCCATTTTTTCAAGAAAATGCAGCAAAAATTATGTGACTTTTCCTACAGTTATTGAGGTTGTCTAAAATTTCTGTCTAAATGTTTTCTAACACAAGTTTGCTGTAAAAAAGTCACCATTTTTGTTTTTTTGTTTTTTTGGTTTTTTTTTGACAAGTAACAATCTGAAAGCAGAAATGTTTTGGCCAGCCTCCACTATAAGTCATCTGGATTGTTCATCCAGCTGTGGCACCTCACTGGACATGTAACCTCCTTACCTCCAGCTCTATTCCGTATCAGCATATAGGTGCCTACACAATGTACGTCTCTTAGGATGTACTAAGGGCAGGGGAGTCCCTTGAAGCATCCAGTTACTTTCCCAGTATGGCCAAAATATACTGGGGCAGATGGTGCCTACCCAGGGAGCACCACCAGCAAGGGGAACAGAAGAAGGAAGCAACCAAATTGTATCATGTTCAACGTCAGTACCAGACCTGCATTTCACTCTCCTGTCATATCATTTCTACATGTTTCTTCAAGAAGTGCAATACTTTCAGTGGAAAGGCTTAATGGAAAATATTTGCTTGGTTTTGTCACAGAAAGAGCACCCATTTTCTGCCTGGCTTTGGCTACTGACATAGCAATCTCGATCATGCAGGTGGTACACAGACAGGAGTGATCAGAAATGACTATTCAATGTGCAGCCACCTCATTTCCCTCAGAGAAGAGAGGCAAATAACTCTGAAAGATTAGACACCTGACCACACATTTAACTGGCATGAAAAAGTCCATTTCTTCAAGAAAGTCTATACATTTAGCAGCGGGCATTTCTCATGTTAAAAGTGCTGCCTTGATCTCTAAGGCCAAGAAGACACAGAGGAAGTTCTCATGGCTCTTTCCCAGTGCCTTCCCAGATGTCAAACTGAGCTAGCACGGTCTGGGGTCAAGCTGTTGAAAGGAAATCATAACCTGATCTCTGATCTGAAGCTGATCTCAGCTTAATTTCTGCTCCTAGAAGGTCTGGTCACCAAATCAGCCACAAGAACTAGTGTTATCCCTGCTCCACACCACGGCAAGCATAACCATCAGCTCCTCTATGCTTTCCTTTTCCTGCTTGTGAAAAGGAAGGGACACAGGTGGCTTGTCAGTGATTTCAAGAGTTAGTCAAGAGAGCTGCTCATCAGTGAAATCCCAGAGGTGGCTAGCAGGCATCTTTAACTTGTGGTTTACAGAGGTGTGGATAGTCTGTTTTGGTTCTGAGTTGAGCTCACGTGGATGTTTTTAGCTGCAGAGACACCTCAGAGAGAGCAATTGGTGTGGGAGGCAGGTTTTTTAGTGTCTTCCCACTGAACAAACATAGCAGGGAGATGCTCGGTGGTCCCAGCAATAGGGCTGGCACAGCTTTGTGAGAAAAAACAAGGACAATTTATCATGTGCAACACAACTTCCATGCAACGTGCAGTCACTTCAGGAATTTAGAGCCTTGCTGGGTCAATAGGATGGAAAAGGCAGACAATGCTCATACCTGACATTTAAAAACCACCAATGTAGGAATCCCACAGGCGAACACGCTCACCGCCTCTCCTGTGCCATCAAAACCATAGTTGCCTAAAGATCTCACCATTAAAAACCACCACTTCCCTCTCCCTCTGGAAGCTGCTCAGCCATTGCTCATGTGGCTGCCGGCCCAAACGAGGTCAGTCCCTGACAGCCCATTCTACTTTTCACAACTAGCTCTCATTTTCCAGCCTTGGTTGAGCCCTGGCAGGGGCTGCACAAGCCATCTTCACTCTGCTTTCGGTTCACCCTGCCTCATCAGCTTCAAAATCTGCAGGGGCACTGTGAATAGCTCCTAAGTGAAGCAAAAATAGGTATTATCAAGTTTAGGATTATTATTTCTAACTGTGTTCTTTGAGCCATAGTGAAAATAATTTGGGGCTGAAAGGAAATATTGCCTTCTGAAGGATGGAGAACTGTGTGTGACAAGGTTTATGTTTACAGCAGAAAAGTGCCCTGAAAAGCTAAAAGAAGACAAAATAAAACTTTTAATCATAAAGCATGAGATATATCCATCATTTAACATTTGATCACATAAAAAATACAAGCTACTGCTTCTCTCTAGGTATATAGAGTCTCATGGTAAGGGCATTTCTGGTGCAGAGATACCCATGTTCACGCTGAGTTTGGTGTTACTGGTCTTGCTTTGGGAATCACTTTGCTGAGGCTATAGGATACATCCAGCTATAGCTGCTGTGGAGATCACCAGAGTCACCAAAGTCACATGAGAGGGGGTTGCCAAAACACACTCACTCCACTTTAGTACAGATGCGTGTGGTTGCAAAAAGGAAAGGCAATGTGAGGAAACAACCCTCACAACTTAGCTATTCAGACATGACCACCCAGGCCACAATGTTCTCTGGCCCAAGTATGGACCAACTATTCTTAAGAGCAGTTTCCCAGGCAATGAAGTCAAAGAGGAGACCCTGGGTTAATCTGAAGGAAACCGTGGTTTCCTGCAGTTAAGCAAAATGCATCATGAAGC
Organism: Antrostomus carolinensis; assembly: GCF_000700745.2. Taxonomy (NCBI): domain Eukaryota; kingdom Metazoa; phylum Chordata; class Aves; order Caprimulgiformes; family Caprimulgidae; genus Antrostomus; species Antrostomus carolinensis. The sequence continues at coordinate 32,553 of NW_010322518.1, forward strand.
CTAACAAATACCAGGACCCTGTAACACTTTTTTTCCAGGTCCCAGACCTACAGAATTTAAAGCCAGTTTTTCAGATGCCATTCCCCACAGAGCAAAAACATGAACTTTGGGAAGCAGTCACTCAAAAACAAAATCATAAAAATAACACCAGACCCCATGCTGGCCTTGCAAAATCTTCAGCGATTATTTCACCAAAGACTACGAGTATTTTGCAGTACAGCTGTTGAAATAGATAAAGGAGTGATTTATGATGTGCATAGCAATTCTCAGCTCGCTGGTGGAGTAACAAATGAAGGAGTCCAGCAGGCAAACACAACCTGAATACGTACCGACACAGGTCTGTCCTTTGTACAGTCCGGAGGGGAGTGTGGAGGGTGGTGGCACATTTCCATGGGGGAGAGGGAAGGATGAGACAGCCTTCAGCAGAAGTGGGAGACAGAGGATGCAGAATAAATTAAGGACTGTTTGCTTAGAGCCTCTCATCCTACGGAAAGGAAGAAAGGAAGAAAGGAAGAAAGGAAGAAGTCAGGTGGGGAGGGCGCACGTGAACCTGTGTTCTCTTCATGCTCCGCGAGCATCCTGCATCCTTGTCTCCCCACACGCCTGTGTAGCCATACGTGATGCAGGGACTGCTTCCCAGGCAGGGGGACACCTCTGCCCTCTCACAGGGTGCACGGAGGATCCCACACTCACACATGGCAGGTGCCCACCCAGCCTCTGCCCTTCGCACACCCCTCAGCCCCCCTGGGGCTATTCTGGTTGGCTGTGCAGCCACCCAACACAACCCACTCACATGTCCCAGCACCCAGTGCCAGGGCTGGGAGGGTGTCCCCACCATCCCAGGCCACTCTTCACACTCACCCCCCCACACCCCCCTGCTACCCCCTGTCCGGCTTTTCCCAACCTGCTGGCCTGGCAGGAACCAGAGGGTTGGATGAACGGCTCTGGCTCAGCGCTCCCGTCTCTCCTGCTTCTGGATGACTAACGACCTTAAAGCACAGTAGTTGCCGGAGCCGCTCAGCATTAATAACACAAGACACTCCCCTGAACAACTAGTGTTGCAAAACAGAAGAAGAAGAAAAAAAAAACCAACCCAACCCCACAAACCCTTCCCCCTCCGCTGTCGCTCCGCTGCCCTCCTCCGCAGGCAAGAGAAAAAAAATACATGTCTCCGGCTGCTTCTGCGAGATACTCGACCAAGGTTTCCGTTGGGGAGGACTGGCTGTGAAAAATAAAATAAAGAGGCTGCTGGGACCAGAGCTGTGATGGTGGGAGGGACGAGGCTCCCACGCCAGGGTTTTGCTAGGGCTTTAGCTGGGGGGACAGTGCTGGATCCCTCTTCTCATCAGCTTTGAGCACCTTCGTTTGCAGCCTCCAGCTGCCTGCAAGGCTTGAAAAATCCTGATCTGCTCCTGCTTTGGCAGCCGTGACAACTAAAGGTTTCCCTGTTTTGTTTGGGGGTGTTTTTGTTTTTGTTTTTGTTTTTGTTTTTTTAATTCCCTCAGATAAAGCAGAAACTGGTCGTTCCCCAGCCTGAAGCAAAAGCAGAGAGCAAAACATGTTGAAATGACGTCACTTCAGAGGTGGAACAAGCCCAAACAGCTAAATCCCAGACATGGTGGATGCAAGGATGGTTATAAGGACATGATGTAGGGCTGAGGCACACATCCCACCTCTGCCTTTTGTATAACCCTGGGCTGGTCTCTCATCCCCACAGTGAGCCGTGGGTACTCATCTGTCCTTTCCACCCTTTGCCTGGCCCTTTCAGGAGTGGGCAGGCTGTCCTCACGGGTTGCTAAAGGGCAATGAGGAGCTTGTCTCATCTGGCAACCCCATGTGCTTCCTGGGCATAATTAGAGGAAACCCATAAATGGTGTTGTAAAAGGAAAAATAAAGAATATATTAAAATGAGCGATTCCCTGCCAAATCTTCAGACATTCCTGCAGATGAAGATGACCGCACAGGGATCAGATCAGCTTTAGTATTTAATGTGGTTCTTTTGCAAATCACTTCTTTTCTGTGGGAGCCTGACCTATGACATTTTCAAAGGCAGTCCCGGAAAGTTTGCCTCAACTTTGATAAGCAGAATTTGCCTTGTGGTAGTGATAATATAATCCAGTGGCTCTGGGGGGGGGATGGGGAAAAAGCTTCACCATGAATACAAATCACTCCATATCTCCATTCTCTAAACCAAGCCATTGCCTTCCAAAGGCATGGGGGGTTTTTTTCTAAAAAAAGAAAAAAAAATTAAACCCGAAATAGAGGCAGTATCTGTTGCCTGAGTTTTGTAGAGCTCTTCCTGCTTATCATTCTCCCTATAGCTAGAAATACTGGTTTTCATTTTTTTTTTTTTAATAGCAGATAAACAAAAATCATAGTGCAAAGTACCTTATCCATATGCCGATCCTACTGAAATCTGCAGGATGTTTTTCTTAACGCTGCAAAAACTTGCTATAAAAAGACACTCTGCTACAGTGACTGCAGCTCCATTAAACCCTTTTTAACACACATATCACTTGGTTCCCAATGACACTTTGAAGTCCTTTAAAACTCTGCAGATGGGCTCAGGAGCGCTTTGCTGCAGAAGCAGAGTGCTAATAATAGGCAAGAAAAATCTTCCTAGCAGAGAGGTCTTTGGAATGCTTTCTGCTTTATATCTATAGCAAAATACAAATCTAAACAACAGCACTTATAAAGTATATAGATAGATCCCAAGGCATGTAAACCTGCAAAGCGTAGAGCTCTAGCCCATAATCGCCTGTGTTATTTTCTTTCATTTCAGGCTGTGG